>NW_006921616.1:3999361-4026428 GCF_000298275.1 Orycteropus afer afer
TAAATATTTGTGCCTCTTTTTTTTTTTATTTTTATAAGATAACAATTACTAGCATCTTGATCTTGTTTTATATTTTACATAATTTTCAGCCAGTAGGAAATCAAATGTTTCTAAATCTATGGGACACTTACTGGTTTCTTACATATATATATGTTGTTGTTGTTGTTATGTGCCGTCGAGTCGGCCCCGACTCATAACGACCCCTCCTTGGGTTTCCGAGGCAGTATCACTACGGAAGTAGGATTGCCCAACCTTCCTTCCGAGGAGTGGCTGGTGGGTATGCCTTATCATATGCCTATTAGAAGGAAATCATGATTCTAGAGTAGCCTCATTAAAAGTGTTGAAAATAAAATATTAAATCAAGAAAAGAGTGATGTGACTTAATCGAGGTGATTATTTCTAAACTATAAAAACTGTACAGGAATTATTGAGAGAATACAATCTATTTCGGTGGTTAATAGAAACAGAAGATTCTAATTTAAATTGTTTGAGAATTAGTTGTATAATTATGTAGTTTATGTTCTTAAAATATTGATATTAAGTGATTTTTATTAATACATTATTTAAGGGTCCCAGTTGGGCAAATATTTAAAGCCATGGATGACAGATATGATTTTATTCTTACATAAATATAATCTTTATAACAATTATATTTTTTAAAAATAATCTTTTTATAACTACAGCATTCATACATGCTCATATGCAGCTCAACTTAGGTTTCCGTAAATATTCTTTCTGAGAGTTTTATCTTTTGGGTCTTGCATTTACAATATACTGTTGTTATACTGATGTCCTGTTGATGAGGTGATAAATGTTGGGAAGGAGCAATACTGAAGAATCTTCTGGCCAAATCTGAGTCCTTTATTAGGCTCTGACACCCCTCACAAGTGTTTGTGTCTTCAGTGATATAGTTACTTAGCCTCCTTCCTATTCCCTTTCCTGGGAGAATCCCCAGCCTATTTCCATGAAACTCTGACTCATATTTGCTGTATGATCCCCCATTAGCTGAGACAACAAGGCCAGAGAGACTGAAGACAAAGGAATGCCCTTCCCCAACTAGGATAAGGCTCTGGTAAAGTGTTTTCCCCTGAAACATGGACCTTCATTATGGACAAGAATTTGGGTATATCTCACAATGATCACTCGTCCACACCCCCCTCCAAATCTACAAAAGATTCCTTCTTAGATACCAACCTTGCGAACCTGGTGGAGGACCCAGAGCTGAAGCCATGAGAGTGTGGGGACACCCTAAGGCTGCAATCCTCAGAGTGTTTCACTTCCGCATCAGTCCACCACACTCAGTCTCCAGCATTTTTTAAAAATTACTGTTTCAGTTTTCCCACTACTCCATCTAAGCAACCTCAGCTGTGCTTCTTTTGAGAGACTATCTCGGGTTTGCCCTGAAATCTCAGTTTTCTCATCGGTACAAGAAAAATTATTGAAATTCGGTCTGCCCGGGTTTTTCTTATTGTAATCATTTCCAAGTTCTTTAAATAGTGGAGCTAAAAATTCCCTCCAGTTCCACCCCCATTATTGCTGGTAGCAGCTATCAAGGAGGCTCCAACTCATGGTGACCCCACGCAAAACAGAACAGGATTCTGCCCTGTCTGTTGCGGATTACACAATTTTGATCCATAAAGTTTCCATTGGATGCTTTTCAGAACTAAATCACTAGGCCATTTTCTTAGTCTGTCTTAGTCTGGAAGCCTCACTGAAATATGTTCAGCATCACAACAAATGCAAGACTCCATTGACACATGGGTGGCGGCTGCCCACGATGTGCAGTGGCTGGGAATTGAGTCTGTATTTTCAGCGTGGAAGGCCGGAGAAGGCCACCAGTGAAACACCAATGTCCCCATTTTTTTCCCTAAATATATGTATTTACATATTTTATAAAATCAGATAATGCAGAACATTTAACTTTTCTCATACATAATTTTCATTAAATATTTTATCACTAGCATTTACAAGTAAAATTAAATGTTTCACTTTCAAAATACATAGTATCTGCATGATACTTCTATGAAACTAAACCATTAGTTTATAAACTTTTCACAAGGAAAAATAATTTATATAAGTTATTATTTGCGTTTTTAATTGTTGCCAAAATGAATGTGCAAAAATAAATTACTGAGTGTAGGGTATGAACTTTTTAAAGGATATATATATATACATATATATCCAAATTAAAGAATATATGTATATATATCTCCAAATTATTTCCCAAAAATTTTGTTTAGTACTATACTACTACTCAGTCTGAGACAGAAGTAGAAAGTTGGAGAAGCATACAGTACCTCTTAAACTTTATTTATTGACAGTCCAGGAAGGCTCCTTTGTTTAATTCATCTTTCAATAGGTATTTACTGAAATATCTGCCTGTTGCTTTCGTAATAGAGTGTTAAACAGCACAAAGAACATTTCCTGATACTGATTAATTCTATTATTTCTAATTTAGTGCTTTAGCATATATAGGCTGTGTTTTCATATATTCGTTGTTAGCACGCCACTTTAATAACTGTAGTCTAAACAGGATAAAATCCTACAACTTTCACTCAAACAAACTCGTGTGATGCTGGGAAAATGACCGACTCTCACTGTGACTCAATATATAAAGTGGGGATAATCCTAGTTCCTATTTTATAGGGTATTTGTGAGGATTAGAAGAGTTAACAAGGTAAACACACACACACAGAGAACAGTGTTGGGATATGGTAAAACCTCTACAAATGTTAGTTATTATTATTTAGAAACTCAGAATGATTTGTTATCCAAAGTTACATTCGTTTCATCTATCTCATTTGTTCGGTCTTCTTTGTAAAGGTTGACTTAGGGGGATGAAAGGTTTACTGAAAGAACATTATCTCCCTCAGTGTTCCCATAGTACTCTTCATCAGAGATCAGAGAACCCAAATGGGATATTCATTTGTGAAAAGCATTCAGTCTTGTGCCTTCTATGACCCAACATACTCTTTGTTGTTGTTGTTGTTATGTGCCGTCAAGTCAGCCCTGACTCATAGCGACCCCTCCTTGGGTTTCCGAGGCAGTATCACTACGGAAGTAGGATTGCCCAACCTTCCTTCCGAGGAGTGGCTGGTGGGTTTGAACCGCCAGCCGTCTGGTTAGCAGGCAAGTGTCTTAGCCACTATGCTACCAGAGCTCCCTCTTTAGGGCACTTAAATTCCTTAATGACAATGTGCTTGTGTAAGACACTGTGAATGCATTACAAAACATCATGAAAAGGCAAAAGATAGGATATCTATTCCAAACTTTTGCCCTATTTGAGAGACTGAAAGACAGTTTTAGAGTTCATATGTACACATATATTGACAGGTGGCCCATAGTGAGCAGATTAAACATAATTTGGCTGTGAAGAACTCATCATATAGACTATAAATACTCCTTTCACTACTGAAGGCTCTTTTTGGGGTTTAGTCTTTTTGGTTTCACATGATTGCTTCCGTACCATTAACACTGAGTCTATTCGAATAAAAATAAAGAGTAGCACTTAAAAATGCTCTTTGGCACTTCAAAAGGCCATATATTAGAGAGCTAATTGGTATAGCTTTTACAACTTTCCAATTGATTTTTTTCACATTGATTTTTTTTTCCCTTTCTTTGAGCTGCTTTTCATCCTGCTACTACTATGAATTTCGCTTCTTAGTTCTTGGGGAGTAGATTATATGCAAGAAAATATAGTCAGTGAAAGTGACAGACTTCCCAAGAACTTTTATTCTTCTGTGGCCATATTTTAATTTCAGAAAAGAGGAACTAGCAGAAAGTATGCTGGTAGTAGAGATTTCAGACTACATTAAACATCTTTTTTCCTCAGATGACTTGAATATTTCCATGACAATGAGCTCCTCTTAACAATTTAGCCTGTAAGTACTGAATTTTGCCATTTGTGGAGTAGTCACCTACCTTAAAAAACTAACAACAAAGAAACTTGTTGGAGGAATAAAAACATTTACTTGTGAAGGCTTTCCTTATGCACACAGAATCATGAACTAATTGATAAATATATTTTAATATTTCAAGAATTGGTTTTCTATTATATTTCCTGTTATAATTATCATCACTAAGAACCAACATATATTGGATCTGTAATTACATGACTCATTGTTTTCTTGTAGTTACTATCAGGAAATTAGAAATATTTTTAATAATATGGACTATCAGTTTGAGAGCATATGTTTCTCCAGTCTATCTCCTGCAATTCTTGAATCATACAAATTCCACCACATAAATGAAATAAATCAACCAAAACCAAACCAAATGAGCTGCCATCCAGTTGGCTCCAACTCATAGCAATCCCTCCTTAGGTTTCCAACACGGTATCTCTATGGAAGTAGATTGCCCAACCTTCCTTTGGAGGAGTGGCTGGTGGGTTTGAACCGCCAGTCCTCTGGGTAACAGTCAAAGACCTTAGGCACTATGCTACCAGAGCTCCCATTAAATAAATAAACCTTGCTTATTTTAATTCAATTTTAAATTTGTTAAATAATACAAATACATAGTTTTTTTTTTTTAAAAAAAAAAAAGCCCACAAACTGCATGTATCTTGTAAAAAACTAGTGGTTTCTTTCTCCTGACTTCCAAATCCCCAAATCCAGCACCCAGAGACAGCAAAGCTCACACTTTCTGGCTTTGTTAAATAATATGAATATATTGACATCATTAACAAATTCAGATAATATCCCTAGACTTTCTGTTCTTGTAGTTGAGTATTTATTTCTGCTAAATATAACCCCCACACACTTTCCTAATCCCCATTTTTCCAGTATTTTATATCATGTTTTTTAATCAAATCAAGTTATTTTAATCTATTTATGACTATGCAAATAGTTCCCCATGGCAAATAAAGTAATTTTTTAGGATCATGTCCCTGCTATCCATAAAAAGTTCTTGATTTTATTTTTTCATAGGACCCAAAGATACACTGCCATCAAGTCAGTTCCAACTCATCACAACCTCTACTGGGTTTCCAAGGCTATAAATCTTTACAGAAGTAGATGGCTTCATCTTCCTTCCATGGAGCAGCTGGTGGGTTTGAACCACCCACCTTCTGGTTAGCAGGTACTGTGCCACCAGAGCTTTTTTTTATTTTTATTATTATTGTATAACCTAGCAAAAAACAAACAAACAAACAAAAACGCAATGCAATGCTGTGGAGTCCGATTGGACTCATAGCAATCCCTCCTTGGGTTTCCCAGGCTGTATCACTGCGCAAGTAGATTACCCAACTTTCCTTCTGGAGAGTGGGTGGTGAGTTTGAACTGCCAACCTTCTGGTTAGCAGTCAAATGTCTTAGGCACTACGCCACCAGATCTTTTAACCTAGAGTTAATAGTAAGTTACTTATTTTTTAATGCTTAAAATCTACCTATCCATCTTTGACAAATTCCTACCATCCTCCTCTGAAAGAAAGAAAGAAAAAACCTTCTCATATATCTGCTCTCATATAATTCTTTTGTTTTCAAGGAGTTTCTACTAATTTTTTATTTGCATATTTTTTACTTTTTTCTCTTTAAAACTCTAACATATCTGTCAAATTTTTAGCAACACATTTTTCAATAGTATTCATAAGATAACCTATGCTTCTCCCTAATAGCATATACGCCGAGCAGTCCCTTCTAAGTCCCTCTGTCCATCCAACTCCAAACCATCTCATTTCTGTGAAGGTCTGGGGACAGTTGTCCTGGTGAGGCTCCCAGGGGGCTCACTCTCTTGGTTTCCTGGATCCTCTATCTTCTTTTTACCCAACAGTGATCCTGGATGTTAGAAGTTTGTAGAGCAAGCCTTCAAAATTCTGAGGGAAAAGTTTTACAATCTAAGAATCCAAGCCTAGAATTACATCAGTCACCTGTAAGGGTTAAGACGAAACCACTTTTTTTAAGAAAGTAAGACTTTAAAAACAATTGCCTTCCATGCACTACTGACAGACATGTTTCAACAAAAGAAGGATGGACACGGGTTGTTTGTCTCATTTCTTCGATAATTCTTTCCCATTTTCTTCTGCTATATCACTTTTCTCTGATTACATTAGCTAAAGAGTAGAACTAGATGATTTGAGAGGGAAATCTACCTCTCATATCTGTGTTACGCTATTTTTTCTTTCTTTGTGTAGCATTATATTTTTTGTTTAACATTTTTTTACTTTAATTGTGAAATCTCCTGTTCATTTTCTTTTCATATGTAAAATTTCTGCGAACTCTTTTTTGTTTTCTGATTGTTCCTTTATACAGCATCCTGTTTTCAAAGATATAACATACATCTGCCTGTATATATTTATTATATATGTTCAAAGAGGTAGGTTTTTCTTCTTTTTTATGCTCTATGAATCTTATTTTCTTCACATACCTTATTTGGTTTGTTTTTTGCTTTTCTCTTTTACTCTAGAGGGCTCCTCAAAGGCCTGATGATTTTCATTACGGATTCATATTTAACAACAAAGCTCCTAAAAAGTTGACTTGAATCCTTTTGTAGGGACAAGCCTTACCAGCTGCTCACTTTCACTGCTCAATTGTATCACTTAAAATATCATAACATTTTTAAAAAAGAAATCTCAACAAAATGTTTAACAATTAAGGTAAAGGTGATATTCAAAATTAGGAACACAATGACCAAGGAAAGGAAAAATAGCAACAACAACAAAGACATGGAAAGTATAAGGTTTATTTAATCCTGAAATCCTCTAGGTGATCAAGGGTGTGTCATCAGTACAAGAAAATCTTTCTCTGGGGAGTCAGAGAGTAGCACCCCAATCTCTGATGTGTGTGTGTACATTTCCAGTGTTTACCCCAGGATTTCTGTACATTTGGGCATGGTGGGTGAATGGCTAGGTGAGTGTCCAGAATTCAGTATGTGAACTTGCTCTTACTCTTCCTTTCTTCATTCTCAGAGTTCATCCCAGTCCTCCACTTGTGTGTCGTGTCTTCCACCTGAAACTTTGTTGATTCTCATTACTGCTTTTCTCCAGCCGCCAACAGGGTATCTTCTTCAGTCATGCAGTTAGTCACCTCTCGTCCATCTGATCTCTGCATGCAACCTGAGTTTAAAATTTTCATCCTCAATTGTCTTAATCCCATTTTCTTAGTCCACTTTAGAAGTGTTTTGGTAGAGAGAAGAGATATATGCGTATAGCCAATGCACCCTGTGTAACTAGATGTCTTCCTCCCTACCTGATATGACCTCACTGTTGTGTCTCCACAGACTAATATAGTGTGTGGTTTATAAAAGAAAACCAGAAAATATGATTTTGGATGCACAGAACTCATGGTGGTTTTGATAAAATTAATGAATCATTCAATTTATGAAAAGAATTATTGCCCTTTACTATGACTATTATAACTATGTCATAATCTTATTTTATGGTTCAATAATTTACTGACCTTTGGAAATTATAGTACAAAAGAATAACTTTTTATTCTGATTTGGGTAAATGTTTAAAGAGAAAATTCATTTTCCATACAGCAGTTCATACACATTTTTTAAAAATATAACATTAATTTTGATCCCCACAATGTAACAGCTCTCTTCCCACTTCCTCCCTGTGGTTAACTTTTCCCTGCGCCCTTCCTTCTTATGCATTCTCATGCCCTCTGAGCTATCCCTCTGTGAAGATACTGCCCTTTTGATCTCCCATGATTGATTGTTCTAAGGAATATATCTACCTGGTATAAATATATTCACCTTATATGCCTGTCTATTGTTTGACTGGAAGCTACTGGAGTGAGTTCAATTCCAGACCTGAAGGGTGAATAGGCACCATAGTCTTGGGGGTTTCACCAGTGTCTATTAGACCAGTAAGCCTGCTCTTTCTTACGATTTTGAGGGTTTTCTTCCACATTTCCCCCCCACTCTATCCAGGATCTTCTGCACTGATCTCTGTCTGAGTGGTTGACAGTGGTGGCCAGGTCTTCTGCACTGATCTCTGAGTGGTGGACAGTGGTAGCCAGGTCTTCTGCACTGATTCCCCTCCAAATGGTTGACAGTGGTGGCCAGGCACCATCTAGTTCTTCTGGTCTCAGTGTCGCATAGGGTGAAGTTTGCGTGGTCCACTAGCCCCTTGGCTATGTCTTTTATTTTCTTCATTTTTCATTGCTCTGGATGAGAAGATACCAACTGTTGCATCTTAGATGGCCACTTGCAAGCTTTTAAGGTCCTAGTCACTACTCACCAAATTAGGATGTAGAACAATGTTTTTGTGTAGTATGTTATGCCAATTAAGCTTGGTGTCCCCCATGACCATGGTCGCAAACCTGCAGGTCCACAGCCCACAGCCCACAGAGCCTGCCCTCCCTCAAGGTGTTTGGCTGTGGCTAAGAAATTATCATAACTTTGTCCCATTAGCTTTATTATATATATAGCCATTCTAATGGTACATACAGATACAAATGTAGAAATATCATCTGCCAAATTTATATACAGTCATTGGTATATTTCCTTTTACCTAGACATACCTGGTCACTTAGACTGTCTATGTATCCAGTCATAGATTAATGTTTGTTAGTAATAAAGAAGACACGGAGGGGTTCACAAGAGGTACAGACAATAATGTAAACACTTTTACATATCACAATTAATCTTTAAGGGAAAAAAAAAAGTCTAAATCTCAAATAGAGTTATCTATACAAGGCAAAAATGTTCCCTGGTTATATGTAGAAAAAAAAAGGACTACAATTTTTTCATTATGTTACATTATTTTTGAATGGGAAATACTTCTTCAAAGCTCTATTTCACAGGTAAGAAAACAAAATCAAGTCCAAATACATTGTTATAGATAGATAGATTTACATATAGATACACTGGCAAAGAGTTTTCCAGTGTCTCATCCAGTATTTTTTAAACAATGTCATGCTACATCCAAAATCCATCTAAGGAGTTTTTATATAGCTTGTAATATAGTTTTACTAAAATGTTTTCTCACAACTCTGCCCTTCTCCTGACATTATGATGAAAAAATCATTTGGGTTTGTGTTAAATTTTCCTTCTCATCACACCCTCACATAATCCAGAATCACAGTACTCCCTTTGGAAGAGCATAGGTTTCATTACATGTTGTCATTCAGATAGTATTGATATATTGATGACTCCGTATTTCTGTCTAATTTCATAAAATTCCATTGAGATATGACTTTGCCTTCTCAATTCTTAATATTCCTTTCTCCTTGGGTGAAACAGCTTGCCACTGGTTGGTAGAAATTACAAGAATAAATTTATATTTTTCTTTTCCATGTCTTTCAAGGAAATGATGAACAAATTATTATTATTGGAAATTTGTAAGATCTTCTATTTTAAATATGAGCATTGTCCAGCCAACTTAAGGGAAAAAGTATCTCCAATTATTATCTTTATGTCTATTGTGGTATCATGCTTCCAGGACAGACTGGCGAAATTAGCAAAGATGTGTAGCTTGGGTTCTTCAAAGAAGAACTCAGAAAGCTTTGTGGTGGAAGCTGTTATACCAATAACGTGGTTTCACTAATCAGTTTGAGACATCTCTCAAAAGCAAAAAAAACAAGATATCATTGTTAAGTAAAATTCACCACAGCATCTTAGACGATATCAGTTCATCTGTGTCCTTTATTTGCACAGCTTAATAAGTAGATAACCTGTACAGCCTACTTCAAAGAGTTCTGAAGGCTTATACTCATATTTATGATCTAATAGTAACTGGGAATTTTTAATACAAAAGGAAAGCAATAATATTGCAGCTTTATTTGCGGTTCCATTAACTGAAACATATGAGCATTTGGATAACGATATTTAACAAAATTATGCTGATTAAACATATTATGTATGCAAATAATATTGCGGAGAATGCTTTACTTCCCCAAGGTGATCTTAAGATATTTTTTTTTTTTTCTGATTACAAATTTTGTTCTGCTTGGAAATATAGAAGAGCATGCAGGCAAAAAATAAAAATCACCTATAATCCCACTATCCCGTAACAGGCCCTGTTAATAACTCAGTGTATTCCAAACGTCTCTCTCTCTCTTTATACTCTCTCTGTATTACCAGAGACAAAGATAACTATATAAATATGAAAACTAGATGCAACGTATTGAAAGCTTATTTTGCACATTATTTTTTAATGTTTAGGTCTTTTTTAATGATGAGTAAAAATGTTTGCCCAAGGTATTAAATATTACTATGCAACATATTTTTCAGTATTTTGTAGGTTGAATCTGCCACAATTTATTTTCTCCATCTTTGGAGATATTTTAGAGCATTGTTTTACATATGGGCAAACAGCAATTATTACAAACAATTTTAATCTGTTCATAAAATAGTGCCTCGAAGGATACCAAATTGCTAAGGTTTTTTGTGTGTGCATGTATGTGTGTGTGTGTGTTGTTTTTATATATGAATATTATTCAAACAGTAGTAAGTAATTAAAATGTCTCAAGTTTGATGTCAAATATTTGCTTGAATTAGTCATTAGTCAATTTGGATATGGCTTTTCTAAATTACTGATGTTCCATCACTCTTAAGATAGAAAATCATTTCGGTGAAATTTTGATTTTATGAAAATTACACCAAAGAGGACATCTGGATATAGACATTTTTATTCTAGTGCCTGTGCTCTCAGTTCCTCACTCTGAATACATGCAACTATAATTATTTTTTCTTATTCACCAGAAAAGACACATGGAGGGAAAAAGAGACTGTTATCATGGACCTGGGACCATATTTCCAGTCTTATATGTGGAAGATTCCATCTTTGCTGAGTCTTCCGCAGGCATATTTTTAGGCAACAATTCTGCTCCAATGATTTATATCCTCAGGGAGAAGTTTCACTTGGTGTAGCAGAAGCCTGCAAGGAATGAGGGTCTCTTTAGGGGAACGCAGCCCACAGGAAACGTTGGGAAGGGCAGGGCATCTTTGGTTATGCTTGATGGAGTCGAAATTGCTTTTCATTTAAGAAGTAGAGGTTTCTCAGGGAGCTCTGTTCTTCTTTCTGCTGAATAAAACAGCTTGAATTTCTGATGTGTGTTCTTTAGAGGACATTTTTCTTCTGTTGACACTGAGATTCATGGGAATACTTGCCATTAACGCAAATGGGAGCTAAACACATTAATCGCTCTGTGTGGAGATTAAAATGCTCCTCTTAGTTTGAACCCAATACATTATTGGTAATTACAGTATGTGTCAATAATAATTACTCTTATTCAGTTTAACACTGCTGCTTAGAGACAAGCGTCTTATTGCACCACAGAGTCATAAACAACAAAGTGAAGAACAGAGGTACTTTATTTCAGAACTTTGTGGGGTTGAACCGAATGCCGGGAAGATTTATTAAAATCTCTTTTTCTTGATATCACTTGCATCTGTTGCCAGAAGATACCAAACAAAATAAAATATTTACTACATTTATATAACATGATATATTCCAGAGCTTTTTATCTTTCTCCAGATATGATTTGTTTTCAATATGTACTAAACAGTATTTGAAGAAGACAGAAGGATATTTTAAAATATATTAAACTCTGACACTGGCTTTTAAAATAAGACTGATCTAAGCTTTGACCTATTGTTTTTATTCTTTAATAATAATATTTATTTAATGATGGAGGTGTCTCTATAATTTATCCAAAAAATAATAAACTATTGAATGCTTCTCCATATAATCGAAAAAAAGAAAACTGCCATGGAGTCGATTCTGACTTGCAGGAACCCTTTAGGACAGAGTAGAACTGCCCCATATGGTTTCCAAGGCCATAAATCTTTACAGAACCAGACTGCCTTGTCTTTCTCCCGTAGAGCACTGATGTTCGAACCACCAGCCTTTGTGTTAGCAGCTGAATGCTTCAACTGCTATGCCACTAGAGTTCCTCTCTATATAATATTTATTTGTATACTCTCTGTAGCTATATCTATCTATATCCTGTTTTCAGCATACCTCCTTTTTTGTGAGTCATGTTAAGGAGAAATATAATTTATTATGCCATTTTTCATGAAGGTAAGTGTCATTAATCTTAGGAGACATTATGTTGTGTAACATTAAGAAAAAAAATTATTACCTGTTAAACTATTTACAAAATGCTATCTTATCATGTATATTTTATTTAAATGATTGAAACTCTCTTTTAGATTTATTTAGGCAGATTTTATCATCTATCACACTAATGCATATGTTTTGTGAAAATTTAAACCAAATCAACATATAAAATTTTTCTAAAATACTTTTTGTGATTTAAGTTAAGCTCCTCAGATTTTCTTCATGCACCGTCATTGAGCTTTGTTTCTGATCTTAAAGTCCTGTTGTTTGTACTGTCAAGAACATTGGTGATGCAGCATTTCATAAAGTGTTCTACTTATCTTCTGCATATTGTCCCAAGTCACTTACAAACAGTCTGCAAGTTTTAAGGATGGCACTTTTAGCTCTGATGAGGCGGGTCACAGGACAGTGTTCAGAGAACTTCAGGGACCCATGTGGGATCCTCTAGCTTTAGAAACAAGTGTTCATTCCTCTAACAAGGGGCTGCCCTGAGCTGTCCATTCCACTCAGGATAGCTCAATTCATCCATCTTACTGGAGAAACTATGCCACCTGAACCTGAATGATAGACCACCATTTCATCTAAGACTTTTTTTAATTTTCAAAAGTCTGAGTTTTAGAATCAATAATATGTCACACTTCTAATCAACAACTTGGAACTTCAGTACTCAACATCTTTCTTAGGTTTTCCCAAAGTATTAACTTTTAGAGTAAAAAACAATTTCTCTCAGATAATATCATCTCCCAGATAATGTTGATGTTCATGTGTGTCACCTAATATCTGTCTTCATGGCTAAAGAAAGTTGTATTATGAGCATTAATCTGCCCTCAGATGAAAAAGAATGGTAACACAGGCAAATTCCTGTTGACTTTGAGTCAAATGAAATGTTGTGTTTTGTTTTGTTTTTTCATTAAGTTGTCAGAAATGGCAGGAGCCATTCCTTTCTGAATGTCTGCACTACTAACTATAATTTATAGGGACTACAGCGTAACAATTTTTGTGTCTCTACCATCCTTCACAGTTTCTAATACATGATATAGACTCAGGAAATGTTTTATAAACTGAAAATTCCACTTTCCATTTAACAATGCACATGAGGAAAGAAGTTTTTACTCAATTAAAAGTATAGGTGATATTATAAAAATTATCATCCACACAATTTCTAAATGTCACATTTATTTCATAATAGTAGTAAAAGTAGTCCCTAATCATACTGTTTTTTTTATACAACTGAGTCAAATAGAGTCTGAGAATCTATCTAATGTTATGGGACAATATTCCACCTTATCAAAACTCCCATTTTGAACAAATGGCCTTAAACACTGCTAGGTGTAAATTTAGTGGTAAGACTAGACTGTTTGCAAGCATAGGTATTGCATATAAAATGACATGACACTTCAAAACTAAGTCAAGCATTACTACAAATATTATAGATATTATAATAATGACAGATTATTATGTTTATAAATTTGAATTTCAGATGAAGTGAGAAATTGGTCAGAAAAATATAAATTAAAAATTTCTATTTTAGAAAAATATAAATTAAAAAAACATAAAACTTTGATGTCAATATCTATTTGAGACATTTAATGAGTAATTAAATCTTTTCCATGAAGAAATCTCTAGTCCTAGATTGCTTTACCAGTAAGTTCATCCAAGTATTTAGGGAAGAAATAACACTAATCTTACAGAAAATACAAAAGAACGACTTTCCCAAGAGTCCTGTTAACATGGCTCCCGAGCAGTCACTTTCCAGGCCTTCCTTCTCTGACGGCTGGCCGCCTTAGGTCCCTCTGCCAGGCTGTTGCAGCACGTGGACTTCCCCTTTTCAGGGTAACATCTCACGTTGGAAGATTTGAATGCTGTTCTTCCCCACCAGGCATTCACACCAAGAAGCCTGCCTCATTCAGAGTTTTATCTCCACATCTGATTTATAAAGGTGCCGGTAAGTATTTGTTGCATAAATTGAAGACTTTGAGGGAACAGTAGGTATAAGCAGAGAGAGAGAAAGAGATGTTTTATTGAGAGAAAGCCATGCCATCAAGAAAAACAAGGTAGAGCACAGGTGGGTGAGCAGAAGAAACTAAGGGGCAGAGAGACAGAGCTTGGCCTCTTGGGGGATGTGGTAGTTCGGTTTGTGTGTCAACTTGGCTGGGCCTGATTGAGTGGCTAGGCAGCTGTATGTATTATTCCCCATGATGAGACTGGCAATCAACTCCATGGTGGAATCTACCGTGAGCAGCTGAGTAGCTGTCTTAGGAAATGTGGTCTGCTTCCCATATATAAGCAGAAGCCTTGGGGAATGGTCTCTAGCTTATGGCACCTTGAACCCTGTATGTAGCAGTGTCTTTGTTGAGCAGCCTGCCATGCTCTGTCGACCTTGGGACTTATAGTGGACTTGAATTATCAGCCTGCCGTGTAGTTTAGTAACATCAGGACTGTGCCTTTTTACTTGCCAACCTTGAGTTTTTCAGCCTCAGCAGCCAGCAGCTGTCTGAGTGAAAAAATGCATCTAGCTCTTAGCAGAGCTAACTCAAAGGTTGAGGAGCTTTCACCCAGCCCCTAGAGCCTGGCACTTGAACTTGTAAGAATAAACTCCTGTTTGTTAAAGCCATCCCATTTGTGGTATATTTCTGTCAGAGTGGCATTAGGTAACCAGAAGAGGAGAAAAAAATTCTTTGAAAGGGGAAGGGAAGATGAATAAAAAGGTAGAGAAGTGAATTTTGATGACTTTACAGCATTGCCCAGCATTATCTCTGATTGACTGACCTGAGAAATAGCTAAAATGATAACACACTGACATTAAATTGCCTATTTGACCGAACTCCCCCCACTATCAACTAGATGGAACTGACCCGTCGTCTTGGTGTTCAAATTCATTGCTCTTTTTTCAATAGTTACAATGATGGAAAGCAGAGGACATTGCAGAAGTCCTTGCCCCCCCCCCCCAATTATATTACTGTAGAATCGAAGAACACTGTGGTCACTTACCAGCTCCACAAGAACAGAAAGTTTGATAGGCAGGATTGAAAAGAAAGACCACCTTTACTTTGTTTGCAGTCATTGACTTGAGAAAAATAAGAGTACTCCATTCGACTCTCCCAATACCCCACCTAGCTTCTCTTCACAAATTCCTCCAGATTTCTGAATTCCAGCTCTTCATTTTTACAGTTTGAGGAAATATCAAGACACCTAACTTATCAATTAGAATAACAAAGACAATTAGTACATTTTCTCAGCTATTATTTAACTTAGAACTTACTGATTCAAACTGCAACATTTGGAAACTGGATGCAGAGAACAGAAAATGATCCTTAGAGCTAAAATATTTGAAATCCAAATACATATGGTGCAAGAGAGTTTATTTTACCTTATACCAACACAAATGCTGGGAATTTTTTGGACTACTTTATCTTTTTAAAAGTAACATGAACACAAGGTTTTAATGCTGCTGAACTAAATAGTGCACAGAGAATTTGAAATGAAATGTAAAAGTCCCTGCTCCACCCTTACCCTTACTGTCCCCCTTCCCAGAGGCCACCACGTCTAGCCACTTCTGTGTTTAGTAACCACTTATGCCAGTTACCACTAATACTTCTCTGTTGGGTTATCAGTTGGAAACATCCCTGTCATGGAAGGTAACACCATACTTACCCTGAAACAAACAAACAAACAAAAAACCCACTGCCATCAAGTCAATTCTGACTCATAGCAACCCCAAGGCAAGAAATCTTTATGAAAGTAGATTGCCCCATCTTCCTTCCATGGAGTGGCTGGGGGGGTTGAACCACCAACCTTCTGGTTAGCAGTCAAATGCCTTAGGCACTATGCCACCAGAGCTCCATTCTTAAACTACCTACTGCCATTTCCCCTGTCTTTATAATTATTTTCATGCTTAATTACTTCATCTCATATTTCCAAACTTTTAAACAAACTACTTAATGCAGTGATTTTCTTTCACTTTTTATTTTTACTTTGAAGCAATTTAAAAGTTATGAAAGAGTTACAAAAAATGCTACAAAAAAATTTCCCTTTATCCTCCACCCCAATCCACCAATTTTTAACATTTTGACATGTTTTCTCTCACTGTCATTTTCACACACTCTTTCTCATACACGTACGCACATGCAACATACATGCACATATATATTACATCATTTTGCTGAATCAATTAAAAGTAAGTTGTAGACATCATGCCTATTTACCCCTAAATAATTCAGTGTGCATTTGCTGAAAAAAAAAAATAAAAAAAGGAGTATCATTTTTGTAAAATGCTCAAATTCAGGAAATTTAATGCTGATAAAATACTATAATCTCATATAGAGTCTCCATTTAAATTTTACTCCAATAATGTCCCCCATTGCGTCCCATCCCCCTGCTCATTCCAAGATCCAATTTCCCTACACCCTGTACAAGTTCCTGAACTTTACTTTACCTTTCATTGACTTTTGTTTTGTTTTGTTTTTTTAGTTTAGGCCAGTTGTCCTTTAGGATGTTTCTCAAACTGAGTTTGGCTGATGCATCCTCATGATACATTCAGTTCATGCGTATTTTGTAGGAATACAGTAAAAGTGGCATCTCTTTCTTTCTGAAGTACATGAGAAAGCACAGGACAGGACTTTGTCCCAGTCTTGTGCTACCTTCAATCTGCTGATCAAGGTGGTGTACAAATTCTGTTTCACTTTCAAGTATTAAGTAAAATACTGGGAAACATTGTGAAATTGTATAAATATCCTTCTTCTTATGCTTTCTTTCAGTAACTTTAGCATTCATTGATGATTCTTGCCTGAAATAATTATTCCCATAACAGTTACAAATGATGTGTCTAATGGTATCTTATCTTCCACACTTAGGAGTTGGTATTCGCCTTTGAGATCTGGCCTTGTTGACATGTTTGCTTATTTTTATGTTTAATCAGTCTGAGATTGAGATTACTGAATTCTAATTTAATTAAAAAAAAAAAAAAAAACCTCACTGCCATGGAGTTGGATCTGACTCATAGCAACCCTTCCTTGGGCTTCCAAGGCGATATCACTACGGAAGTAGATAAAGCATTATTACAATTCATTACTGTTATTACTCATTTTGTGTGTATGTATTTCATAAATTTGGTCAGTTGGAAACTTTTCATGTTGGTTCCTGTGTCCCTTGTAATGTTTTGATCTTTTTTTTTTTCTTTTTCTTCTTCTTCTTTTTAGAGCACTTTATTAGTTTCTGGCACATCTTGTTTTGCCCCTTCTAGTCCCTGGTATTAGCCATATCACAAAGGAGGCCTACATCACTTTGGGCCCAAATAGTATTCAGAGACCAAGCTGGATGTACTTATTGCTATTAAGACTTCATTGCTTCTGGGTCCTTTACCCATACACACCTAGGAAAAAGCTGACAACTAAATCAAATCACAAAACCAAGCCAGACGCACTGCCGTCAAGTCATATCCAACTCATAGTGACCCCTCCTTGGGTTTCTGAGGCGGTATCACTACCGAAGTAGATTGCCCAACCTTCTTCCCAAGGAGTGGTTGGTGGGTTTGAAGCCCCAGCCTTCTGGTTAGCAGTTAAGTGCCTTAGGCACTACTCCACCAGAGCTAAACTTCAGGGTTCTCCTTGCCCTTTGCCATTCTGTATTTTTATCTTTCTCTTCCCACAATGAGATATTGGATCCTACAATGTCCAGTAAATAGTTTCATAATTGCCATTTCAATACAAATAGCAACACACACACATGCTCTCTATCTCCCTCACACACACACATACACATACACACAGTTGACTTCAATAAGCTATTTGGTATCCATTTTCCCATTTTGAAAAATTGTATTGTGATTTGAGTGAAAGTTTACTCAAACCCATTCAACAATTTATACATATTTTGCTCCATGGCATTCATTGCAACCTCCACAATGTAGCAGCACTCATCCCACCTCCTTCTTGTGTTTTCTTTTTCTGATAGTCATTCTTTCATATCGTTTTCTGCCTCCTGAGCTTTTTCTGTGGGCAAATGCTGCCCTTTTGATCTCAAGTGGTTGGTTGTTCTAAGGAGTGGGTACCTTGCTGGTGCCATTGTTCACCTTATAGGTCTGTCTATTGTTTGGCTGAAAGTTGAGCATGGGGATGAGTTCTGTTCCAGACTTGAGGGGTGACGAAGCACCACAGTCCAGGGTCCCACCAGTCATCAGACCATTAAGCCTGTTCTTCTGATGACTCTAAGTTTTGTTCCACATTGTTCTCTCACTCTATCCAGGACCTGCTTAATTTATTTATTTAACTTTTTGTTGTGATTTGAGTGAAAGTTTACAAAGCAAATTGATTTTCCATTGAATGCTTTCCCTTTTACTGAGACTATAGAGTCAAGGCAGGACTCTGGGTGGTGCAAACAGTTTGTACTCAACCACTAAAGGATGATGATTTGAACCCACTCTGTTATATCAGGGAAGAAAGGCCTGGTGATCATTTCTGTAAAGATTATAGTCCAGAAAACCCTATGGGGCAGTCTGACTCTACAACACATGGGGTCATCATGAGTCACAATTTACTTGAGGACAATTAGTGTAATTTTTTTTTTTTTTTTTAAATAGAGTCAAGGCACTGTGTTAAAAAATTTTTGCTATAGCCACTCCTTCTACTTTGTTGTGGTTGTGTTGAGATGAAATATAGTTGGGGTCAGGTTTTCTTTATTTGTACTCAAATGTGGGATTTTCACATACCTTATGTTACTTTTATTTCTTAATATATAAAATATTACCATGGCTCCAAAAAACATCATCAAAAGAGTATTATGACACACCTCCCATCCCTTCCTCTCCTTTATCATCCTTCTAAAAATAACTAGTTCTTTCATGTCTAGTTTGCATTTAACAAGTTTCTCTTATCAAAAACAAGAAAATATGTATATTTTCTAATTTCTCTTCTCTTGCGCTGTTGTTGTTGTTAGATATTTTCCTGTTAAATCATTGCCAACTCATAGAGACTCTATGTTCCTGCCTGGTCTTATGCCGTCCTCACAATTGTTGCTATGTTTGAACCCATTGTGGCAGACACTGTGTCAATCCATCTCATTAAGGGCTTTCTTCTTCTTCGCTAATTCTCTACTTTAACAAGCACTTCAGGGACTGATCCTACTGACAATATGTCCAAAGTACATGAGATGAAGTCTTGCCACCTTCAACAATTCTAAGAAGCATTCTGTTTGTACTTCTTCCAAGACAGATTTGTTCATTCTTCAGGCAGTCCATGGTATACTCAGCATTCTTCACCAACACCATAATTCAAATGAATCAATTTTTCTTCAGCCTTCCTTATTCATTGTTCAGCTTTCAAATCTATATGACGTCACTGAAAATACTATGGCTTAGGTAATGCATACCTTAGTCCTCAAGGTGACACCTTGGCTTTTTAACACTTTGGAAAGGTCTTTTGTCCCAGATTTACCTGATACAATACCTCATTTGATTTCTTAACTACTTTGCATGGGCAAAGTCAAATGAAATCCTTGACAACTTCAAACTTTTCTCCATTTATCATGATGTTGCTTATCGGTCCAGGTGTGAGAATTTTTGTTTTCTTTATGATAATGTATAATCCATACTGAAGGCTGTAGTCTTTACTCTTCATCAGTAAGTGCTTCAAGTCCTTTTTCAGCAAGCAAGGTTGCGTCTTCTTCATATTTCTGGTTTAACAACTTCTTCTAATCCTGATGCTACATTCTTTTTCACATAGTCCAACTTCTTAGATTATTTGCTCAGCATATACATCGAATAAATATGGTGAAAGAATACAGTCCTGACACATACCTTTCCTGATATAGAACCATGTAGTATTCCCTGGTTCTATTTAAAAAAACAAAACAAAAAAAAAAAAACTGCCTCATGGTCTATGTACAGGTTCCACATTAACACAATAAAGTGTTTTGGAATTCCTATTCTTTGCAATGTTATCCATAATTTGGTATGATCCAGACAGTTCAATGTCTTTGCATAGTCAATAAAACACAGATAAATATCTTTCTGATATTCTCTGCTTTCAGCCAAGATCCATCTAATATCAACAATGATATCTCTCATTCCATACACTGTTCTGAATCCAACTTGAATTTCTGGCAATTCCCTATGTGCATTTTTTAATTACTTTCAGCATAATTTTACTTTCATGTGGGATCAATGATATTGTTTGATAATTTCTGCATTCTGTTGGATCATCCTTGTTTAGAATGAGTACAAATAAAATACGGATCTCATCTAGTCAGTTTGCTGCATCTAACTTCCAGATTTCTTATCATAGACAGATGAGCACTTCCAGTGTTGCATCCATTTAAAACATCTCATTTGGCATTTTGTCAATTCCTGGAGCCTTGTTTTTTTTTTCCAATGTCTTGAGTGTAGCTTGGAAGTCTTCCTTCTAAACCATTGGTTCTAGATCACATGCAAACTACTGAAAGAGGTAAACATAGACTATTTCTCTTTGCTACTGTGACTCTGATTATTCATTTCATCCACTTTTGATGCTTCCTGTGTCATTTAATATTTTGTCCTTAGAATCCTCAATAGTACAACTCACTCAAAGCATGGGTTTTCCTTCCACTCCTTCAGCTTGAGAAATGCCAAATGTGTTCTTCCCTTTTGGTTTTCTAACTCCAGGCCTTTGCATATTTCATTATAATACTTTATTTCATCTTTTGAGCTTCCCTTTGAAATCTTCTATTCAATTCTTTTACTCCGTCATTTCTTCCATTTCCTTCACCTACTCTCCATTGAAGAACAAGTTTCAGAGTCTCTGCTGACATTTTGGTCATATTTTTTTCTTTTGTGTCTTTTTAGTGACCTTTTGCTTTCTTCATATAGAATTTCTTGAATGTCATCTTACAGGTCCTCTGGTTGTTAGTGTGGTATGCTCAAGGTCATACTTTCACTCTCCTGGACTTATTTTAATTTTCTTCAGTTTTAATTTGAATTTTCATATTAGCAATTGATGTTTGCTTTCTCAGTCAGCCCCTGTCCTTGTTCTGATTGATGATATTGAGCTTGTCCATCATCTCTTTCAACAGATGTAGTCAATTTGATTCCTGTGAATTCCTTCTGGCAAAGTTCATGTATACAGTCACTGTTTATGCTGTTGCAAAAAGCCATCTGCAATGAGTAGGTCATGGGTCTTGAAAAATTCTACCACGCAATCTTCAGTGGTTTCTCCAAGGCCATACTTTCCAGCTACTGAGCTACTTGTTTCCAACTTTCACAGTCCAATCACCAGTAATTATCAATCCACCTTGATCGCATGTTTGATCAATTTCAGAGTACAGAAGGTGGTAAAAATCTTTAATTTTTCATCTTTAGCATGAGTGGTTTGTGCATAAATTTGAGTAATAGTCATATTAACTGGCCTTCCTTGTGGGTATATGGATAATATCTCATCTTTCTTACATAAAAACTAGCATATTATGTTTTCCCTTTTTTAAAAAAACATTTTATTAAGGAATATGTTTGCCTAATTTCACATGAGCACATCTTTTAAGAAAATAAATGGCAATCACATAGAAACATTACACAATTATGAAACTTCTGTTAGTTGATTCATTTGTACATTTTATACCACAATTCTGATTGCATGTTCTTTTATTTTAGCTTAGTTCCATAAAGCAGGTCCAATTATATAAAACAAATAAAATATTTGGACCTAGATTGGATAGACTTGAGCTTACCAGAGAAAACCAGAGACATTAAGTCCATCCTAAATTATCATTTGATTAAGATAAAGACTTCAGCTATTCATGAAAATGTTAAGCTTCTTAGAATGTAAAGATCCAATCATCCAAATGAAATTACTGCCATTGGAATTATGTACTTGTTGCTGTTGTTGTTGTTATGTGCCGTCGAGTCAGACTCGACTCATAGCGATCCCTTCTTGGGTTTCCAAGGCAGTATCACTACAGAAGTAGATTGCCCCATCTTCCTTCTGAGGAATGGTTGGCGGGTTTGGACCACCAGCCTTCTGGTTAGGAGTCAAGTGCCTTAGGCACTATGCTACCAGACCTCCTATAAAGTAGTTAGGCTAACAAAATTTAGACTTCAGCTATGCATTTCAAGGAGCAGAGTCAGAGGAGAAAATAAACCATTTGTTGTCTTACAGAGGATGAAAGCAATTCTTATAAATACAGCTGAGAATAATGCAATTGATTATTTTCAGGTTGGCTATTCATAACAATATTGTTAAAGAAAATCACTGGATGTCTCTGCAGTCTGCAATTAAATATAATAATGTTTATTAGTGTTTGAAAATGAAAACCATAATTTACCAATAACTCTTCTGATAATTGCTTTCTACAAAAGCATTTTTAACAGACCGTCGTGTATGGAACTTGTCAGCTATACCAGGAGGAAGTAGAGTTGCATAAGTTTTGTTTTTTAATATATATTAAAGGGCTCCTAACTTTGTAAAGTCATCAACTGTTATGATTGACCATTCAAAGGAAATGGCTTAGAATAAGTTCAGAAAGAGCATCTACTTTGCTCAAGACAGAAAATTGGTTGCAGTTTGTGCTTAACTTGGTGCTTCCTCTACTGGGCCCAAGACTAGTTAGTTATCGTGCAACTTTCCCCAAAAGCTGGACACAAACACACTTCAATGGACCTGCCCTCACCTAGCAGTATCTTACAGACAAAATATGGCTTTGCAATGGCCACAGGAGATGACTTGCTCTCTCAGCCAACATGACCTTCAAACTGAAACTGTACTGAAAGAATGTCCTCTAGAAAATGGACACCCTTCCCTAGTGGTTTCACTCACTCAGTGTCATCAAGTCAATTCTGACTCATAGCAACATCCATTGGGTTTCCAAGGCTGTGAGTCTTCACAGAAGCAGACTGCCTCATTTTTCCTCTACAGAGTGAGTTTTAATCATCAACCATTTGGTTAGCAGCCAAATGCCTTAACCACTACACCACCAGAGCACCTTCCCTAGTGCCTTAGAGGTAAGGTATGGGATTAAGTATATAACTGTAAGTCAGCAAGATCTAATTTTCAATCGTAGAAGAGAATGTTCTTCCTTTGATACCATCAAAGCTGGGGGTAATGACCACAAGACTGTCACACATTCTGAGTCTAGACTATATAACGTCTCAAGGGCCATTGTCCTGAATTGAATTGTGTCTTCAAAAAACATGCATCAACTTGACTGGGCCATGTTTCTCGTTAGCATTTATGTAATGACATAATTTAGCAGTTTCTTAATGATGTAATTTATCAGTTATGTAATTATATAATCATCCCCAACTGGGCAATCTACATCCATAGAGATACCACCTCAGAAACCCAAGGAGGGGTTGCTATGAGTTGGAATCCACTTGATGGCAGTGAGTTTGTTTTTTATGATGTGATCAATTAGTTAAAAGAGGATTGGGGTGGGATGCAACATCTCTAATCAAGTCACAGACATGATCCAATGTAAGGAGAGTTTTTCAGGGGTGAGGTCTGCAATACCTTATATCTTACAAAAGATAAAAAGAGAGAGAAGCAAGGAGAGAAGGAGGGATTTACTACCAGTAAGAAAGAAGAGCCAGGAGCAGAATGTATCCTTTGGACCCAGCATCCCTGAACTGAGAACCTCCTGGAACCAGGAAACACAGAGAGAGAAAGCTTTGCCCTAGAGCTGGTGCCCAAGAGTTGGACTTGTAGCCTCCTAAACTGTAAAAGAAAAAAATTCTGTTTGTTAAAGGCATCCTCTTGTGTTATTTCTTTTATAACAACATTTGTTGTTGTTGTGATGTGCAGTCGAGTCAGCCCCAACTCATAGCGACCCATCCTTGGGTTTCCTAGGCAGTATCACTACAGAAGTAGATTGCCCAACCTTCCTCTCAAGGAGTGGCTGGTGGGTTTGAACTGCCAGCCTTCTGGTTAGTAGTCAAGTACTTTAGGCACTATGCTACCAGAGCTCCTTTACAACAGCATTAGATACTAAGAAAAGAACCTACCTCTCTTTCCCATTCCTCTTTTCCTATTTAACCCAGCACATAAACCCGTCTGGTACATATGAACCCTGAGTTCCATTGTCCCATGGTTTCCTGGCCTACAAAGCATCAAGGAAGATCATACATAGAGGTGACTAAACATCTAACCTTCGAATAGGAACCTTTTCTGCTATCCTGGCTCATGATAAACCCTACTCTGTTTATCGCTGTCCTGATTATCAGGTAAGTAATAAAGAATGGTGACCACACCAGTGAGTAATATAATTATTCATTCTGATCCAAAGAACCCTGCAATGTCTAATTTATTTTCTCAGCATATTGCAAACTTCTTTTCAGTCTTAACTTCCCTATGGTTTTTTCTTTTACTTTTCTAGCTTACATTAAAAATAAGCATATATTCTCTAAAATAAAATTAATGAATAGAGAAATAAAATAATTGTATTGAATACTGTATTTATGGAGGCATTGTCACCTGCAGCAAAGCATCTTGATGAGGCAGTATTAGCTTGGTGATTAAGAAGGGGCACAGGGGCAGACTGCCTGAGTTTGAGTCTAGCTCCATTATATATGATCTGGGTAACCATTAGAAATACGTTTATAATACAGGAGCTTCAAGTCATTAATTTGTAAATTGGGATAATGGTCTAAAACTTCATAGCATTGATGTGATGATTTAAAGAGTTAATACTCATAAAGTGCGTAGAATAATACCTGCCATGTAATATGTATATAATGCTCAAAATATGTAAATAATGCTCAAAAATGAGCCCTCTTACTATGGCAAACAATAATTTAAATCATGGCTAAGGGTCTAGAACTATCACTCGTCTGTCAGTTTGTCTTACTGTGTGGCTTATGCGTCTCTGTGAAGCTGGAGACTGACGTGGGTATTTAATTACCAGCAGGGTCAGCCATGGTGGACACATTTCAGCAGAGCTTCCAGACTAAGACTTGGAAGAAGTAGGGGGCCATCCACTTCTCAAAGAACTGGCCAGTGAAAACCTTATGAATAGCAGTGATATATCACTGGAAAACTTTAGGAATAGCCCTGGCACATTGTCTGATATAGTGCCGGAAGATGAGCTCCTCAGTTAAGAAGGCACTCAAAATACAACTGGGGAAGAGCTGCCACCTCAGAGTAGAGTCGAACTTGATGTGGAGGGATAAAAGCTTTTGCAACCTCCATTTGCTGATGTACCATGACCCAAAATGAGAAGAAACAGCTACAGACAGCCATTAATAATTGGAACATGCAATGTACAAAGTATGCATCTAGGAAAATTGGAATTTGTCCAAAATGAAATGGAACACATAAGGATTCGTATCCTACGCATTAGTGAGCTGAAATGGACTGGTTTGGGCCATTTTGAATCAGACAACCATATCATCTACTATGCCAGGAATGACAAATTGAAGATGACTGGCATGGCATTCATTGTCACAAAGAATGTTTCAAAATCTATCCTGAAGTACAATGATGTCAGTGATAGGATAATATCCATACAGCTACAAAGAAGACCAGTTAAAATTACTAGCATTCAAATTTACATGACAACCACCAAAGCCAAAGTTGAAGAAATTGAAGATTTTTACCCACTTCTGCAGTCTGAAATCAACAAATATGCAATCAAGATTTGAGGATTATTACTGGTGATTGGAATGTAAAAGTTGGAAACAAAGACAAATCACCGGTAGTTAGAAAGTATGGCTGTGGTGATAGAAATGACTCTGGAAATAGCATGATAGAATTTTGCAAGATCAGTGACATTCATTGCAAATACTTTTATCAATTATATAAACAGTGGCTATACACGTGGACTTTGTCAGATGGAATACACAGGAATCAGATTGACTACATCTATGGGAAGAAATGATGGAGAAGTTCAGTATCTTCAGCCAAAACAAGGCTAGGAGCTGATTATGGAACCAACCATCAACTGTTCATAATGCAAATTCAAGTAGAAGCTGAAGACAATTAAAATAAGTCCACAAGAGCCAGAATATGATTTTCATGATATCATTCCTGAATTTAGAGACCATCTAAAGAATAGATGTGATGCATTTAACACCAGTGACCAAAAACCAGAGGAATTATGGGGTGACATCAAAAACATCATCCATGAAGAAAGTAAAAAGTCATTAAAAAGACAGGAAAGGAAGAAAAAACCTAAATGGATGACAGAAGAGATTCTGGAGAGTAGCTAAAGAAAGTGGAAGAAATGGCAAGATAAAAGAGCTGAATAGAAGATTTCAAAGAGCAGCTCAAGAAGATAAAGTCAATTATTATAATGAAATGAGGAAAGATTTAGAGTTAGAAAACCAAAAGGGAAGAACATGTTCAACATTTCTCAAGCCAAAAGAACTGAAGAAAAAAATTTAAACCTTAAGTTGTAATATTGAAAGATTCTGTGGGAAAAATATTGAGTGATGAAGGAAACATCAAAAGAAGATGGAGGAAATACACAGAGTGACTGTACCAAAAAGAATTGGTCAATGTTCATCCATTTCAGAAGGTGGTATGTGATCAAGAATCAATGGTATTGAGGAAAGAAGTTGAAGTTGCACTGAAGGAATTGGCAAGGAACAAGGCTCCAGGAATTGACAGAATACCCATTGAGATGTCTCAACAAACGGATACCACACTGGAGGCACTCACTTGTCTATGCCAAGAAATTTGGAAGACAGCTACCTGACCAACTGACTGGAAAAGATCCATATTTGCACCCATTCCAAAGAAAGGTTAACCCATACAATGTGGAAATTATTGAACAATATCATTAATATCACGTGCAAATAATATTTTACTGAAGATAATTCAAAAATTATTGACAGAGAACTTCCAGAACTGCAAGCTGAATTCAGAAGAGAATGTGCAATAAGGGATATCATTTCTGATGTCAGTCACATCTTGGCTGAAAACAAAGAATACCAGAAAGATGTTTACTTATGTTTTATGGACTATGCAAAAGTATTCGATAGTGTGGATCATAACAAATTATGGATAACATAGAGAAGAATTGGAATTCCAGAACACTTGATTGTGCTCATGTTGTTGTTGTTGTTATGTGCCGTCGAGTCGGCCCCGACTCATAGCGACCCCTCCTT
>NW_006921616.1:4026528-4059668 GCF_000298275.1 Orycteropus afer afer
GACACGCCTCCCATCCCTTCCTCTCCTTTATCATCCTTCTAAAAATAACTAGTTCTTTCATGTCTAGTTTGCATTTAACAAGTTTCTCTTATCAAAAACAAGAAAATATGTATATTTTCTAATTTCTCTTCTCTTGCACTGTTGTTGTTGTTAGATATTTTTCTGTTAAATCATTGCCAACTCTTAGAGACTCTATGTTCCTGCCTGGTCTTATGCCGTCCTCACAATTGTTGCTATGTTTGAACCCATTGTTGCAGACACTGTGTCAATCCATCTCATTAAGGGCTTTCTTCTTCTTCGCTAATTCTCTACTTTAACAAGCACTTCAGGGACTGATCCTACTGACAATATGTCCAAAGTACATGAGATGAAGTCTTGCCACCTTCAACAATTCTAAGAAGCATTCTGTTTGTACTTCTTCCAAGACAGATTTGTTCATTCTTCAGGCAGTCCATGGTATACTCAGCATTCTTCACCAACACCATAATTCAAATGAATCAATTTTTCTTCAGCCTTCCTTATTCATTGTTCAGCTTTCAAATCTATATGACGTCACTGAAAATACTATGGCTTAGGTAATGCATACCTTAGTCCTCAAGGTGACACCTTGGCTTTTTAACACTTTGGAAAGGTCTTTTGTCCCAGATTTACCTGATACAATACCTCATTTGATTTCTTAACTACTTTGCATGGGCAAAGTCAAATGAAATCCTTGACAACTTCAAACTTTTCTCCATTTATCATGATGTTGCTTATCGGTCCAGGTGTGAGAATTTTTGTTTTCTTTATGATAATGTATAATCCATACTGAAGGCTGTAGTCTTTACTCTTCATCAGTAAGTGCTTCAAGTCCTTTTTCAGCAAGCAAGGTTGCGTCTTCTTCATATTTCTGGTTTAACAACTTCTTCTAATCCTGATGCTACATTCTTTTTCACATAGTCCAACTTCTTAGATTATTTGCTCAGCATATACATCGAATAAATATGGTGAAAGAATACAGTCCTGACACATACCTTTCCTGATATAGAACCATGTAGTATTCCCTGGTTCTATTTAAAAAAACAAAACAAAAAAAAAAAAACTGCCTCATGGTCTATGTACAGGTTCCACATTAACACAATAAAGTGTTTTGGAATTCCTATTCTTTGCAATGTTATCCATAATTTGGTATGATCCAGACAGTTCAATGTCTTTGCATAGTCAATAAAACACAGATAAATATCTTTCTGATATTCTCTGCTTTCAGCCAAGATCCATCTAATATCAACAATGATATCTCTCATTCCATACACTGTTCTGAATCCAACTTGAATTTCTGGCAATTCCCTATGTGCATTTTTTAATTACTTTCAGCATAATTTTACTTTCATGTGGGATCAATGATATTGTTTGATAATTTCTGCATTCTGTTGGATCATCCTTGTTTAGAATGAGTACAAATAAAATACGGATCTCATCTAGTCAGTTTGCTGCATCTAACTTCCAGATTTCTTATCATAGACAGATGAGCACTTCCAGTGTTGCATCCATTTAAAACATCTCATTTGGCATTTTGTCAATTCCTGGAGCCTTGTTTTTTTTTTCCAATGTCTTGAGTGTAGCTTGGAAGTCTTCCTTCTAAACCATTGGTTCTAGATCACATGCAAACTACTGAAAGAGGTAAACATAGACTATTTCTCTTTGCTACTGTGACTCTGATTATTCATTTCATCCACTTTTGATGCTTCCTGTGTCATTTAATATTTTGTCCTTAGAATCCTCAATAGTACAACTCACTCAAAGCATGGGTTTTCCTTCCACTCCTTCAGCTTGAGAAATGCCAAATGTGTTCTTCCCTTTTGGTTTTCTAACTCCAGGCCTTTGCATATTTCATTATAATACTTTATTTCATCTTTTGAGCTTCCCTTTGAAATCTTCTATTCAATTCTTTTACTCCGTCATTTCTTCCATTTCCTTCACCTACTCTCCATTGAAGAACAAGTTTCAGAGTCTCTGCTGACATTTTGGTCATATTTTTTTCTTTTGTGTCTTTTTAGTGACCTTTTGCTTTCTTCATATAGAATTTCTTGAATGTCATCTTACAGGTCCTCTGGTTGTTAGTGTGGTATGCTCAAGGTCATACTTTCACTCTCCTGGACTTATTTTAATTTTCTTCAGTTTTAATTTGAATTTTCATATTAGCAATTGATGTTTGCTTTCTCAGTCAGCCCCTGTCCTTGTTCTGATTGATGATATTGAGCTTGTCCATCATCTCTTTCAACAGATGTAGTCAATTTGATTCCTGTGAATTCCTTCTGGCAAAGTTCATGTATACAGTCACTGTTTATGCTGTTGCAAAAAGCCATCTGCAATGAGTAGGTCATGGGTCTTGAAAAATTCTACCACGCAATCTTCAGTGGTTTCTCCAAGGCCATACTTTCCAGCTACTGAGCTACTTGTTTCCAACTTTCACAGTCCAATCACCAGTAATTATCAATCCACCTTGATCGCATGTTTGATCAATTTCAGAGTACAGAAGGTGGTAAAAATCTTTAATTTTTCATCTTTAGCATGAGTGGTTTGTGCATAAATTTGAGTAATAGTCATATTAACTGGCCTTCCTTGTGGGTATATGGATAATATCTCATCTTTCTTACATAAAAACTAGCATATTATGTTTTCCCTTTTTTAAAAAAACATTTTATTAAGGAATATGTTTGCCTAATTTCACATGAGCACATCTTTTAAGAAAATAAATGGCAATCACATAGAAACATTACACAATTATGAAACTTCTGTTAGTTGATTCATTTGTACATTTTATACCACAATTCTGATTGCATGTTCTTTTATTTTAGCTTAGTTCCATAAAGCAGGTCCAATTATATAAAACAAATAAAATATTTGGACCTAGATTGGATAGACTTGAGCTTACCAGAGAAAACCAGAGACATTAAGTCCATCCTAAATTATCATTTGATTAAGATAAAGACTTCAGCTATTCATGAAAATGTTAAGCTTCTTAGAATGTAAAGATCCAATCATCCAAATGAAATTACTGCCATTGGAATTATGTACTTGTTGCTGTTGTTGTTGTTATGTGCCGTCGAGTCAGACTCGACTCATAGCGATCCCTTCTTGGGTTTCCAAGGCAGTATCACTACAGAAGTAGATTGCCCCATCTTCCTTCTGAGGAATGGTTGGCGGGTTTGGACCACCAGCCTTCTGGTTAGGAGTCAAGTGCCTTAGGCACTATGCTACCAGACCTCCTATAAAGTAGTTAGGCTAACAAAATTTAGACTTCAGCTATGCATTTCAAGGAGCAGAGTCAGAGGAGAAAATAAACCATTTGTTGTCTTACAGAGGATGAAAGCAATTCTTATAAATACAGCTGAGAATAATGCAATTGATTATTTTCAGGTTGGCTATTCATAACAATATTGTTAAAGAAAATCACTGGATGTCTCTGCAGTCTGCAATTAAATATAATAATGTTTATTAGTGTTTGAAAATGAAAACCATAATTTACCAATAACTCTTCTGATAATTGCTTTCTACAAAAGCATTTTTAACAGACCGTCGTGTATGGAACTTGTCAGCTATACCAGGAGGAAGTAGAGTTGCATAAGTTTTGTTTTTTAATATATATTAAAGGGCTCCTAACTTTGTAAAGTCATCAACTGTTATGATTGACCATTCAAAGGAAATGGCTTAGAATAAGTTCAGAAAGAGCATCTACTTTGCTCAAGACAGAAAATTGGTTGCAGTTTGTGCTTAACTTGGTGCTTCCTCTACTGGGCCCAAGACTAGTTAGTTATCGTGCAACTTTCCCCAAAAGCTGGACACAAACACACTTCAATGGACCTGCCCTCACCTAGCAGTATCTTACAGACAAAATATGGCTTTGCAATGGCCACAGGAGATGACTTGCTCTCTCAGCCAACATGACCTTCAAACTGAAACTGTACTGAAAGAATGTCCTCTAGAAAATGGACACCCTTCCCTAGTGGTTTCACTCACTCAGTGTCATCAAGTCAATTCTGACTCATAGCAACATCCATTGGGTTTCCAAGGCTGTGAGTCTTCACAGAAGCAGACTGCCTCATTTTTCCTCTACAGAGTGAGTTTTAATCATCAACCATTTGGTTAGCAGCCAAATGCCTTAACCACTACACCACCAGAGCACCTTCCCTAGTGCCTTAGAGGTAAGGTATGGGATTAAGTATATAACTGTAAGTCAGCAAGATCTAATTTTCAATCGTAGAAGAGAATGTTCTTCCTTTGATACCATCAAAGCTGGGGGTAATGACCACAAGACTGTCACACATTCTGAGTCTAGACTATATAACGTCTCAAGGGCCATTGTCCTGAATTGAATTGTGTCTTCAAAAAACATGCATCAACTTGACTGGGCCATGTTTCTCGTTAGCATTTATGTAATGACATAATTTAGCAGTTTCTTAATGATGTAATTTATCAGTTATGTAATTATATAATCATCCCCAACTGGGCAATCTACATCCATAGAGATACCACCTCAGAAACCCAAGGAGGGGTTGCTATGAGTTGGAATCCACTTGATGGCAGTGAGTTTGTTTTTTATGATGTGATCAATTAGTTAAAAGAGGATTGGGGTGGGATGCAACATCTCTAATCAAGTCACAGACATGATCCAATGTAAGGAGAGTTTTTCAGGGGTGAGGTCTGCAATACCTTATATCTTACAAAAGATAAAAAGAGAGAGAAGCAAGGAGAGAAGGAGGGATTTACTACCAGTAAGAAAGAAGAGCCAGGAGCAGAATGTATCCTTTGGACCCAGCATCCCTGAACTGAGAACCTCCTGGAACCAGGAAACACAGAGAGAGAAAGCTTTGCCCTAGAGCTGGTGCCCAAGAGTTGGACTTGTAGCCTCCTAAACTGTAAAAGAAAAAAATTCTGTTTGTTAAAGGCATCCTCTTGTGTTATTTCTTTTATAACAACATTTGTTGTTGTTGTGATGTGCAGTCGAGTCAGCCCCAACTCATAGCGACCCATCCTTGGGTTTCCTAGGCAGTATCACTACAGAAGTAGATTGCCCAACCTTCCTCTCAAGGAGTGGCTGGTGGGTTTGAACTGCCAGCCTTCTGGTTAGTAGTCAAGTACTTTAGGCACTATGCTACCAGAGCTCCTTTACAACAGCATTAGATACTAAGAAAAGAACCTACCTCTCTTTCCCATTCCTCTTTTCCTATTTAACCCAGCACATAAACCCGTCTGGTACATATGAACCCTGAGTTCCATTGTCCCATGGTTTCCTGGCCTACAAAGCATCAAGGAAGATCATACATAGAGGTGACTAAACATCTAACCTTCGAATAGGAACCTTTTCTGCTATCCTGGCTCATGATAAACCCTACTCTGTTTATCGCTGTCCTGATTATCAGGTAAGTAATAAAGAATGGTGACCACACCAGTGAGTAATATAATTATTCATTCTGATCCAAAGAACCCTGCAATGTCTAATTTATTTTCTCAGCATATTGCAAACTTCTTTTCAGTCTTAACTTCCCTATGGTTTTTTCTTTTACTTTTCTAGCTTACATTAAAAATAAGCATATATTCTCTAAAATAAAATTAATGAATAGAGAAATAAAATAATTGTATTGAATACTGTATTTATGGAGGCATTGTCACCTGCAGCAAAGCATCTTGATGAGGCAGTATTAGCTTGGTGATTAAGAAGGGGCACAGGGGCAGACTGCCTGAGTTTGAGTCTAGCTCCATTATATATGATCTGGGTAACCATTAGAAATACGTTTATAATACAGGAGCTTCAAGTCATTAATTTGTAAATTGGGATAATGGTCTAAAACTTCATAGCATTGATGTGATGATTTAAAGAGTTAATACTCATAAAGTGCGTAGAATAATACCTGCCATGTAATATGTATATAATGCTCAAAATATGTAAATAATGCTCAAAAATGAGCCCTCTTACTATGGCAAACAATAATTTAAATCATGGCTAAGGGTCTAGAACTATCACTCGTCTGTCAGTTTGTCTTACTGTGTGGCTTATGCGTCTCTGTGAAGCTGGAGACTGACGTGGGTATTTAATTACCAGCAGGGTCAGCCATGGTGGACACATTTCAGCAGAGCTTCCAGACTAAGACTTGGAAGAAGTAGGGGGCCATCCACTTCTCAAAGAACTGGCCAGTGAAAACCTTATGAATAGCAGTGATATATCACTGGAAAACTTTAGGAATAGCCCTGGCACATTGTCTGATATAGTGCCGGAAGATGAGCTCCTCAGTTAAGAAGGCACTCAAAATACAACTGGGGAAGAGCTGCCACCTCAGAGTAGAGTCGAACTTGATGTGGAGGGATAAAAGCTTTTGCAACCTCCATTTGCTGATGTACCATGACCCAAAATGAGAAGAAACAGCTACAGACAGCCATTAATAATTGGAACATGCAATGTACAAAGTATGCATCTAGGAAAATTGGAATTTGTCCAAAATGAAATGGAACACATAAGGATTCGTATCCTACGCATTAGTGAGCTGAAATGGACTGGTTTGGGCCATTTTGAATCAGACAACCATATCATCTACTATGCCAGGAATGACAAATTGAAGATGACTGGCATGGCATTCATTGTCACAAAGAATGTTTCAAAATCTATCCTGAAGTACAATGATGTCAGTGATAGGATAATATCCATACAGCTACAAAGAAGACCAGTTAAAATTACTAGCATTCAAATTTACATGACAACCACCAAAGCCAAAGTTGAAGAAATTGAAGATTTTTACCCACTTCTGCAGTCTGAAATCAACAAATATGCAATCAAGATTTGAGGATTATTACTGGTGATTGGAATGTAAAAGTTGGAAACAAAGACAAATCACCGGTAGTTAGAAAGTATGGCTGTGGTGATAGAAATGACTCTGGAAATAGCATGATAGAATTTTGCAAGATCAGTGACATTCATTGCAAATACTTTTATCAATTATATAAACAGTGGCTATACACGTGGACTTTGTCAGATGGAATACACAGGAATCAGATTGACTACATCTATGGGAAGAAATGATGGAGAAGTTCAGTATCTTCAGCCAAAACAAGGCTAGGAGCTGATTATGGAACCAACCATCAACTGTTCATAATGCAAATTCAAGTAGAAGCTGAAGACAATTAAAATAAGTCCACAAGAGCCAGAATATGATTTTCATGATATCATTCCTGAATTTAGAGACCATCTAAAGAATAGATGTGATGCATTTAACACCAGTGACCAAAAACCAGAGGAATTATGGGGTGACATCAAAAACATCATCCATGAAGAAAGTAAAAAGTCATTAAAAAGACAGGAAAGGAAGAAAAAACCTAAATGGATGACAGAAGAGATTCTGGAGAGTAGCTAAAGAAAGTGGAAGAAATGGCAAGATAAAAGAGCTGAATAGAAGATTTCAAAGAGCAGCTCAAGAAGATAAAGTCAATTATTATAATGAAATGAGGAAAGATTTAGAGTTAGAAAACCAAAAGGGAAGAACATGTTCAACATTTCTCAAGCCAAAAGAACTGAAGAAAAAAATTTAAACCTTAAGTTGTAATATTGAAAGATTCTGTGGGAAAAATATTGAGTGATGAAGGAAACATCAAAAGAAGATGGAGGAAATACACAGAGTGACTGTACCAAAAAGAATTGGTCAATGTTCATCCATTTCAGAAGGTGGTATGTGATCAAGAATCAATGGTATTGAGGAAAGAAGTTGAAGTTGCACTGAAGGAATTGGCAAGGAACAAGGCTCCAGGAATTGACAGAATACCCATTGAGATGTCTCAACAAACGGATACCACACTGGAGGCACTCACTTGTCTATGCCAAGAAATTTGGAAGACAGCTACCTGACCAACTGACTGGAAAAGATCCATATTTGCACCCATTCCAAAGAAAGGTTAACCCATACAATGTGGAAATTATTGAACAATATCATTAATATCACGTGCAAATAATATTTTACTGAAGATAATTCAAAAATTATTGACAGAGAACTTCCAGAACTGCAAGCTGAATTCAGAAGAGAATGTGCAATAAGGGATATCATTTCTGATGTCAGTCACATCTTGGCTGAAAACAAAGAATACCAGAAAGATGTTTACTTATGTTTTATGGACTATGCAAAAGTATTCGATAGTGTGGATCATAACAAATTATGGATAACATAGAGAAGAATTGGAATTCCAGAACACTTGATTGTGCTCATGTTGTTGTTGTTGTTATGTGCCGTCGAGTCGGCCCCGACTCATAGCGACCCCTCCTTGGGTTTCCGAGGCAGTATCACTATGAAAGTAGGATTGCCCAACCTTCCTTCCGAGGAGTGGCTGGTGGGTTTGAACTGCCAGCCTTCTGGTTAGCAGTCAAGTGCTTTAGCCATCATGCTACCAGAGCTCCTGATTGTGCTCATAGGAACCTTTAAATAGACCAGGAGGCTGTTGTTCAAACAGAAAAAGGGAATACTTCATGGTTTAAAATAAGGAAGAGGGTGTGTCAGGGTTGCATCCTTTCACCATACTTATTCAATCTGTATACTGAACAAATAAACCAAGAAGCTGGACTATATGAAAAAGAATGTAGCATCAGGATTGGAGGGAGACTCATTAACAACGTGCAATACAACTTTGCTTGCTGAAAGTCAGGATGACTTAAAGCATTTTATGATGAAGATTAAACACTTCAGTCTACAATATGGGTTACATCTCAACATAAAGAAAATGAAAATCTGCACAACTGAACCAATAAACAGCATCACAATAAATGGAGAAAAGATTGAAGTTGTTATAGATTTCATATTACTTGTTTCCACAATCAACACCAATGGAAGCAATAGTCAAGACATCAGATGACGTATTGCACTGGGAAAATCTGCTGCAAAAGGCCTCTTTAAAGTGCTGGAGAGCAAAGATGTCTTCTTGAAGAATAACATGTGCCTAACACAAGCCTTGGTATTTTTAATCTCCTCATATGCATGTGAAAGCTAGACAATGAAAAACAAAGACCAAAAAAGAGTTCATGCTTTTGAGTTGTGGGTTGGTGAAAATACAGAAAGTACCATGGACTGCCAAAGAATGAATGAATCTATCCTGGGAAAAGTGCAACCAGAATGCTCCTTGGAAGTGAGAATGGCCAGACTTCATCTTACCTACTTTGGTCATGTTGCAAGAAGGGATATTCCCTAGAGAAGGATGTCATGCTTGGTAAAGTGGAGGGTCAGCAAAGAAGGGGAAGGCCCTCAATGAGATGGATAAACACAGTAGATGCAATGATGGGCTCAGGTATAGTAAGGATTGTGAGACTGGCACAGGACCAGGCAGTGTTTTGTTCTGTTGTACACAGGGTTGCTATGAGTCAGAGACAACTCGACGGCACCTAACAACATGAGTCTAGACTGTCTGAAATTAAACCTTCAGTCCCTGACTTACCAAGTGTGATTCAGTGTTGTAATGTATGAAATGGACATTGCTGCTGTTGTTGTCGTTTCTAGGCTGTTGAATTGATGTTGACTTATAGTGACCCTAGTACTATAGAATGTAGCATTGCTTAGTCTTGTGCCATCCTCACAATCTTTGCTATGCTTGAGCCCATCATTGCAGCCACTGTATCTCAAGGAAGATCTTCCTCTTTTTCTCTGACTCTCCACTTTACTAAGCATGATATCCTTCTCCAGGGAATGATCCCTTCTGGCCATATGACCAAAGTAGTTTGCACTTCTTCCGGGATAGATTTCTTCATTTTTCTGACAGTCCATGATATCTTCACCAACACCACAATTCAAAGGCATCAATTCATCTTCGGTCTTCCTTATTCATTGTGCAGCTTTCACATGCATATGAGCCCATGGCCTGGGTTAGGCCTACCTTAGTCTTCAAAGTGACATCTTTGCTCTTCAACACTTTAAAGAGGTCTTTTGCAGCACATTTGTCCAGTGCAATGCCATGTCTGATTTCTTGACTGCTGCCTCCACTGGTGTTGATTGTGGATCCAAGTAAAATGAAATCTTGACAACTTCAATCTTTTCTCCATTTATCATGATTTTGTTTATTGGTCCAGTTGTGAGGATTGTTGTTTTCTTTATGTTGAGTTGTAATCCATATGGAAGAATGTATTCATTCATCTTAATAAATGATTCAAGTTCTCTTCACTTTCAGCAAGCAAGGTTGTATCATCTACATATCTCAGCATGTTAATGAATCTTCCTCTAATCTTGATACATGTTCTTCTTCATACAGTCCAGTTTCTCAGATTTTTTGCTCAGCATGCAGGTTGAATAAGTATGTAGTGGTTAAAGCATTTGGCTACTAACAAAAATGTTGGTGGTTCAAACCCACCAGCCACTCCATGGAAGAAAGATGAGTCGGTCTGCTCTGTAAAGGCTTACAGCCTTGGAAACCCAAAGGGCATTGCTATGAGTTGGAATTGACTTAATGGTAGTGAAAATAGACATAGTAACTGTAATTCCCTCATCAGTCAGCTATGATGATGATGATGAAATTAGACAAGGATAACTTTGACGGCATAGGTCCCTGCAGTTGCTCAGAGCCATGTGCTCAGAAGAGCTCTAAATTTGATTTAATGTTTGCTGTTGCTGTATTGAAATTCTTACAAGTTTTATCTTTGAACTTGTGCTTTGCAAATGAGGTCCAACAGAACAATGAAGCATCCATGTGAGCAGAGGCGGTACACTCAGTACACAAGTGTTCTGTTCTTTGGAGGTCTCATCCACATCTAGGGTGTGTGACCCCCCATAACACAGAACTCTGGTAGAGTTATGAAGTGTGGAAGTTCAGAGAGACTCAAAGTGAGTACAAAGTCATCAGCTTACAGAGTTCCATCTGCAACTGAGTGGGGATGCTATAGTCCCAAGGGGCCACACTTTCCATTAGAACTAGAACTTAATTATAACACAGAAAAAAAAAAATCAAGTGCATTTCTGAAAAATGCAAATGACCATGGAACCCTGTAACATCCTTTCTTATTAGTGCTACTTATAGTGAAAATGACTACATAGAAGAAAATGGGAAAATAAGGCAATCCATAGTTATTATTCCTTTCAACCCTTTCTCACCCACTAGCAAGACAAAGGGGGGTCATGATGAGTCAGGTCTGACTTGACGGTACATAACAACAAAAACAGCAGCAAGACAAAAGTAGAGAGTGTTGGTAGAATATGTATATATGAACAACTGACATTAAAACAGTTGACTTAGTTTTATGCAGCATTTCTACTGTTCTGTTAAGAACAAAATACACACACACATACGTACAAGCTACAAACTATAAATTGTGTGATTGCAGTGATTCCACACATGAGTTAAATGTTCTTACACTTGGATTTGAAAGTAGCATTGCATAATATGAAGATCACTGGCAAAATTCACACTAATAATTTAAAAGTTTAATTTTCCCTTAATTAAAATCACATTAAACAGAAAAGAAAAAACACTGTGACAAGTCAAGATAGAAACCAGAAAAAAAAGGACAAAACTTTCCATTTTAGTACTTTTAATAGCATTTTTTCCTCTTTAACAAAGAGCCCCTCATTTTCATTTTGCATGTGTCTACCTTAATAATTTAACCAGCCTTAATATGAAATAATAGATATATAACACATAGCATGGTACCTGATATTAATATATGTTTGATAAAAATAAGCCATTGCAATTTTTTTATGGACTGTAACTTTTACATTAATTTCCTGATTGACAGAAGTACTATTATTCTGCTAACAAGAACCTATGTGGAGAAGAAAAACACGCCCAAATATAAATACACATATACACGTTTCCTCCTTCTTTTAGACACACATGATCACCCTCATTCCTGGTGTCTCACACACAACACAGTTGTATATTTGTTCACCTGAACAACAAGTGTGGTGGTACAGAGGTTAAGCACTCGCTGCTACCAAAAGATAGGTGGTTCAAACCAGGAGAAAGGTGTGTCAGTCTGCTTCCTTAAAGATTTATAGCCTTGGAAACATGAGGCTGTTCTGCTCTGTCCTATAGGGTCGCTATGAGGTGGAATCAACTTGACAGCAAAGGGTTGTTGTTTTGTTTTTTTAAAATTTTATTGTATTTTTGGTGCAAATTTCTTTTATATTCAACAGTTTGCATACATTTGATTTCATGCCCCGATACCATCCCCGACCATAACAAACTCTCGTCCCCTCCCATCCCCATGACTACCCCCTCCCTGTGCCCTTTTTAACTATGCATTCCTGTCTGTCCAGCTTTCCCTCTATGTGAAGGCTGCCCCCTCTGGTGTCTCATGCCCAGTTGCTCTAGGGGGTACATCTCCCTACAGTAGGTGGGTGCATCACCCTGGGATAGGTGTTCTGCATGTAGGTCTTTTGACTGTTGGGCTGAGAGCCAGTCCATGCTAGGCCTGAAGGGTAACGTGGGGCCATGGTATTGGAGGTTTCACCAGACTCTATCCCAGCAGGGATTCTGGTCATTTTTGTGTTTTTGAATTTTGTTCCACATTTTTCCTCCCACACTATCCAGGATCTCCAGTTTTGATCCCTTTCTAAGTGGGTGTCATTTGTATCCAGGCACCATTTTGTTCGTCTGGTCTCTGGGTCATGAAGGCTGAGGTCCTCATGGTCTATCTTATCCTTGGACTAATTGAGCCCTGGTGGTGTAGTGCCTAAGGCATTTGACTGCTAACCAGAAGGCTGGCGGTTCAAACCCACCAGCCACTCTTCAGAAGGAAGATTGGGCCATCTATTTCCATAGTGATATCACCTCAGAAACCCAAGGAGAACCGCTCTGAGTGAGATCTGACGCGACAGCAGTGAGTTTGGTTTTTGTTTTTAAATGTTTCCAGATGTCTTTGATTTTCTTCACTCTTCTTTGATTCAGATGAGAGGAGACAAAGAGTTGCGTCTTAGATGTTTTTGCTTTTCTTTTTTTCATCTGAACACAGATGGTCACATCAACTATAATTGGGTGAGATACCATATCTGTTGCATTCCCTTATTCTTTAGTCCTTTTCTCCCATATCTCCAATCCCTTATACTGAAGGCCAAGCACATCATCTTGTGTCAGAAATATACCTTGTCTTGTTGCCCCATTCAGAGCAACTGGTAGGTTTATGTCACCTGAAATCCAGAGCAAAAGAGTTGAGAATGGAAAAATGAGATCCATCTCAGCAATAGAGAATCCAGGCTACACAGAGGAACCAGACTCTGATGCCTAATGGAGCCCTTTGCATTGTTTTACACACATTTTACCATCTATTGTTCATAGACATCTCGTGAGTTAGTTGTTGTCACCATTGCTTTAAAGACAAAAAATAAAGTTGACTCAGAGAGGCTAGTCAATCTTGCCTGGGTTAATGATCTAGAAAGTGGTAGGACCAGGGCTTGATTCCTAGGCTAGCTGATTGACTCAAGCACTGCCCAGCAAACTGTGGTTCTCACACCTCATTAGGTGTCAGTGACTGCTGATGGGTGACTTTCCTTCTTCCTCAACTATGTGTCTCCTGGGACATGTGCAAAGCGGTTTAGGTTCCAGAGAAAGAGAATACTAATATAAAAGAATGACGTCTCACTATTAGTATTTTAAATAATTATTTTTTCTTTCAAAATCATTCATTTATGATCTCATAGGTGCTAGGCTTTTTGTCCAGTGTACAGTTTTCAAGGGGAAAAGACATCATTCTGCCTTCAAGTACTTTACCATTTACTGGAAGGATAGAGTCATAGACTTGACATTTCAACATACTAAGATGATATTCTTTGAATCCCAATTTGAATCTGAATCAGGGTATGTAAAAACACAGATTTCTGAATCCTGACCAAAGTAATTCTGATTCAGTAGGTCTAGGGAGTGTTCCAGTGTGTATATTTCTGGCAAGTCCCCCGGTGATGCTGATGATGCTAGTCTCAGGGCAGCTCTGTGAGAATCATGACCCTACGATACTTGCTATAACCAGCATGCACCCATTGAAAGTCAGGGAACAGGAGAGCAGCGAAGTCTTTAAGGTGACTTCATGGGACACTTTACAAAGGGGGAAGCATTTGTACACAGATTGACCAAGTGAAGAAGCAGGGAAGATAAGTGAGGTGGGAGAAGGAAGTTATTACAAGAAGAACATCACGTATCCTTTCTAAAGCTGCACTGATGAAAGACTCAAGTTAGACCAGTGCTACTTGATTTTGACCAGAGATTTCAAGATAAGAAGGGATTGACTAGCACTGCCCAAGATGAAATACCTCTTTCTAGAGCCATTCTGATGTATCTCTCTATAGAATTTGCCACATTGAATTCTACTTGGGCAGCTCACTAAAACATTGAAAGTTCCTTGCATTGCATGTCCTCAAATCTCTAATATCTAATTCATAGATCATATTAATATTTTTTTTTCATTGAACAATCAGATAAATGAATGAGTGAGGTAAACTGAAATAGAATCACAGGACCTACAAACCTTACCCGAGGATTAGGTAAACCTTCCCTTGTGGCCGCAAGGACATGATCCAATCTCTAATGTATGGGTTCTCTTCTCTCTAGCCTTAATCATTGTTCATTGTTAAGAGATAGTGAGGCTATAAACCAATTTAATAACTCAACACATGCTTTGGCATCCCAACTGCCTCTCCACTGTTAATGCCATTTGAGATATGAAAACATTGGGTGGAATTAGTGAAAGGGAATATAAACAGCGTGAGCTGGACCTCAAGATAGCATGCTGGGCGATTACCAATCTACATCCAAAGTGATGGCCCCGATGGAAGTGCCCTGGGAGTCAGACTGCTGCAATCTGTCTGCAGCAAACACAGAGCCACACCCTGCCAAACCTGGCCACAGTGTGTACAATATGGGGAACCCCTCCCAGGGCTCTGCTTCCCAGGCTTAGCTTTATTTATTTATTTTGGAAACTTCTGTTTTGAAATATTCGGATGAGTTAATTCAAAATTAATGTTATGATAGACAGGACAGTTTATGTAATATTGTTCCTCAAATATGGGATGATAGTGTTTTAGGAGGCACCCTGGTGGTGCAATGTCTAAAGCATTCAGCTTCTAACCAAAAGTTCACTGGTTCAAGTCTACCAGCCACATCATGAGAGAAGATGTGTCAGTCTGCTTCCTAAAGATTTGCAGCCTTGGAAACTGTATGGGGGCAGTTCTACTCTGTCCTATAGACTTGCTATGAATTAGAATCAACCAGACAGCACGCAGCCATTTCTTTAGCAAGTCTACATGCACGTGTGTGTGTTTAACTCTGAAGATATATTCACATTTCTTACATAAAGTTTTGTTTTGCAGAGGTTTACAACCACTGGATTTTCTAACACCTATGGCAATCTACTTCCGTAGTGATACTGCCTCAGAAACCCAAAGAGGGGTTGCTATGAGTTGGGTCGGATTCAGAGGCACATTAACAACAACAACAACATGACTCCCAAACACATTATTAATTTATAACTATTTCCAAAGTCTGCTTTGGCTTGTGGTGAGCATGACTACAGAATTTTTAAATCCCTTTAATGGGGAAGTGTGTTAAATGTGTTGCTATTTGTTGCTTTTCAAAGAGTGTTTTCAACTTTTAACATCAGAGCTCTGCATTGGGTTTAGAGGAAAGGTGGGGCTTTTTTTCTGTTCTCTTTTCTCCCCCAGTAAGATGGCAGAAAGGAGAAAACACAAAGCCTTAGGTACCCAGTGAAATAGAGGGAAGGCAGAGTGCTAAAAGCCTCTTAACGGAATCACCAGCTTTGTTTCCTAGACAAACATCTTCAAGTCATAAAATAAACCATTCTTGCAAATGTCACCAGTTTAATCCCTGCAATCTCAATGTTTTCACCTGAACAGATATAAAAATCTTAAAAATATGTTCTCTTTCATTCTTATCCCACTGGTTGAAAATGATGAGACTATTCATTGGTGAGGGATTCTGGCTGAAGAAAAAATAGGCTTAGGTCTTAGGAAAGGAGCTAACAATTTGCTATCCATTTCTTCCACCAGACAGGTCATAGCACAGAAATGTGTGCTACTATTCTAACTGTCCCCCATAGATATTGGATCTTCTGTGTCCAACCTTCCTCAAGACACAGCAACCATTTCACTGAAAATTACAGTATCCACTGCAACTGGTGCTTGAATTAAATTAGGACTCTGTGGCTCAAGCTGATGTGGCAAAGCCCGTTTCTGGAACTGTTCGTTTGTTACTATAAATGAACAGCAGTGGCTTAAAACAGGCATGCTTTTCATTTCCTTTAAAACGAACCACCAGGAAGTCAGAAAGTAAAGTCCTAATCAACTCCTTTTTTTTAAAATTTTTATTGTGATTTGGGTGAAAGTTTGTAGAGTAAATTCATTTTCCATGCAGCAGCTCACATACACTTTGTCTCATGACATTGACCGCAATTTTCCACAATACAATAGCTCCCCTCCCACTTCCTCCCCATAGTTACCTCTTCCCTGTGTCCTTCCCTCCCATGCACTCCTGCCCCCCCCAAGCTGTCTCCCTGTGCATACACAGCCTTTCTTTTTTATTTTTTTATTTTTTATTAGGATTTGGGTGAAGATTTACAGAGTAAATTCACTTTTCATACAGCAGTTCACATATACTTTGTCTCATGTCATTGACCAAAATTTACAATGCAGCAGCTCCCCTCCCACTTCCTCCCCATAGTTACCTCCTCCCAGTGTCCATCCCTTCATACTCTTCTGCACCCTGAGCTATCTCCCTGTGCATAAGCAGCCCTTCCTTCTCCCATGATTGTTCTCTCCAGGGCATGTGTCTACTTGAGGTAAATGTTTAACTCACATGCCTGTACTTTGTTTGGCTGGAAACCACAGTTGTGGGTTCAGTTCCAGACCTAAAGGGCAACTAGGGGCCATAGTCTCAGTGGTTACACCAGGCTCCATTGGACCAGCAAACCTGGTCCCCACCTTCTTTTTTTTTTGCCTCCAAACGATTTTGAGTTTTGTACCACATTGTTCTCCCTCTTTATGTAGGATCTCCTACATCCCTTCCAAGTGGATGGCAGTGGTAGCTGGGCACCATCTATTTCTTCTGGTCTCATAGTTGTATATATAGGTTGCAGATCGGATGGTGTACCAGTCGCTAGGACTGATTGTTTCCATTAATTTTGGCTTTCTTCTTTCTTCTTGACGAGGAGAGACCCATCGTTGCATCTAGATGGCAGCTTCCTAGCTTTTAAGGTCCCAGTCGCTACTCGCTAAAGTAGTAGGTGGAACAATGTTTTGTATAGTATGTTATGCCAATTGAGCTTGATGTCCCCTGCGACTATGGTCCCAAGCCCGCAGGATCAACTACTCGGTCCCTCTGGGTAGCTGGCTGTCACCAAGTAATGACCATAACCTTGCCCCTTGTCAGCTCTACTATACACCTGGGAATTCTGATCATTCACATGAACTTATAGGCCCATTGTCTGCCAACCCTATATATGATCTTGGATACACTCCCCATTTAGACATACCTAATTGTTTAGCTTGTTCACCCATCTATCCGTCCCTATACCCATGTTTGCTTTCACTGACAACTCAGTACTGTATATGCAAAAGGGTCCAAAGTAGTTGTCTGTACTGCCCATGTAACTCTCTATGTCTTTCTCATCCTCAATGCTGCCATATTGGTCACTCACATTTGGTACATTGCCCTTCTCTTCACCCAAATCAATATTTATCTCTATCTATCTAACAGCATTCTCTCCCCTCCCCTCGCACCCCTGGTAACCAACAAAGAAAATGTCCTCCAATATATAAACCTTTCCTTAACTTTTACAATAACGGACTAATACAATATTTGTCCTTTTGTGACTGACTTATTTCGCTCAGCATAATGTCCTCCAAGTTCATCCACGTTATGCGGTGTTTTGCAGATTCTACATTATTCTTTAGCGTTGCATAGTATTCCATACACAGCCTTTCTATTCTCCCACTATTGATCTCTCCAAGGAGTGTATCTACCTAATGTAAATATTAAGCTCATACAATAGTGGGTTCAATTCCAGACCTAAGGACAGCTAGGAGCCCTAGTCTCAGAGGTTCCACCATGCTCTCAGTCAGCAAACCTGGTCCTTGTTTTTTTTTCATGATCTTGAGTTTTGTTCCACATTGTTCTCCCACTCTATCCAGGATATCCTATGTAGATCCCCCTCTGAGTGGTTGACAATGGTAGCCAGGCATCACCTAGTTCTTTTGGTCTCATAGCAGTATAGGCTGAGCATTACATGGTGTATCAGTTGCTTGGACCAATTGTTTCCATGTATCTTTGGTTTTCTACATTCTTCTTTGCTCTAGATGAGGAGAGACCCATCGTTACATCTAGATGGCCGCTTGCAAGCTTTTAAGATCCCAGTTGCTACTCACCAAAATAGGATGTGGAACAATGTTTTTGTGTAGTATGTTATGCCAGTTGAGCTTGATGTCCCCTGTGACCACGGTCCCAAGCCCACAGGTCCAACTACTTGCTCCCTCTGGGTAGCTGGCTGTGGCCAAGAAGTGACTACAACCCTGTCCCTTGTCAGCTTTAACATATCTGGAAATTCCTACAGAACATGAAAACAAAGTCCTAATCAACTCTTATGGTAAGCTTACTATTTAATCTAACAATTCTAAAAATATTTTGATTATTGTCTAAACATTCTTCTAATCACTGACTATTATTTAATCAGTGCAAATCTTACAAAAATCTCCTGACATTGACATCACTATACTCACTTAAAGAAACTGAGACATAGTGATATGTAACTAGTGAATAGTGAGCAGTTCTCTAGTCCAGTCCATTGGACTCCAACCTGTATATATATTCTCAACCACAATTCTATACAGAATTTTAAACTAATAATACAGATGAGGTTCAGATTAGAAAAATAAACACTGTGACCTAAGACATAATGAGTTTCTGCTTTGTAATGAAATGATTTACTAACAGGATTCCTTGGGCTTTTGCTTCAGAAAACTCTAGGCTTTACAAGTTGTGCAGACTCAACAAGTGATCACCTGCCAAAGAGAAAAATTAATAACAGACATTTCATTTTCATTTTAGGGTTTTTCTTACTTATGAAACCAATTATTAACAGTAAAAATTCCTGACCACATCCAGCCAGCCGCTTTGTCCACCCAGAGTTGATCATCTTTTCTTTCCTGTAGGAAGCCAGAGTTATGCAATTTAAATTTCAAACTATATCATGGCTGTAGATGGTGGAGGGTATAAAAGACCACCCTGCGACCATATCTCAGTAAAAGGAGGAGGAAAGGGTTCAATCAATCATATTAACGTCAGCCATTGGTTGATCTTTATTCTTCTCCCTCTTCTTTTCATAAGTTTCCTATAACCAGCTTCTTACAAGCCATCAGATTGGTCTTAATATGCATATAGAATAACTGCTCAGAAAATACCTCATGTTTCAATTTCTTTCCATTTTGCTTACTTTTAACAATGCTTTACTGAAAACTAGGGTGGGATGAGAGGGTTACTTTGTTACTCATGTTATAAGAAGAAGAAACCTTCAACGCACACTTCCCACATTCCCACCACAAACCATGGTGGGAGAAAGAAAAACAGCGTGAAAGAGCTTTGAGGAGTAAATTTCCACCCTTCCGGCTACCTGCGCCCACTCCCGGAAGGAGAAGTTGCTAATCTGATTGACAACCTGGATGGGTTAGGATCACGGCCCTGGACCAGAGGCCGGTGCTGGATGTCCAGTTGTTCTGCTTCATCTTGGGAGCATGGATTATTTGCCTGAAAACTCTGTAGCTCAGTTTCCTTAACAGTCAAGGAAAGATAATAATTGCACCAAGGTTAGTCATGAGAATTTCATGAGTTGGTACCTGCAAAGTGCTCACAACTGTGGTAGGCATGTAGCAAGCACTCAATAGATATGAGGATGCTTATGACTTCCAGCAACATTACCAGTGGGCATGCTTATCATGCTACAAAATGAGAAATCAGACAAAACAAATTCTTTAATATTGTTAAGGTGCCACTTCTGGCCTGACCTTAGCTCTTCCTGCCTGAAGTCAAGGGAAGATGTTCCTAACTCCAGTTTGGTAAGCCCAAATAGGCCCGCCATCCTCCCTCCATCTCCATGCTGTGAATGACTGGGGTGGTGGAAAGTGAACAAGAGGAGACTCAGTGGAGTCTTTATCTGAGGCACTCTCTTTACTCTAGTGTTTATAGGGAACCTTGTTTGGGGTGTAAATTTGTCCTTACTGAGCCATTCAGATAATTCCCAAAACTTGCTTTTAATTTAACTGCTGGGTCTTGTACGTCATCTATTGGTGCAGAGCTGGAGGATAAGAGATGGCTAGGTGTGGGGAAGAATTAGTCACCAACTCCCAAAGAGGTCATATAAGAAATTTGTAAAATATAGGGCAATATTATTTCTAATGAATCTTTGGAGGAATAAAGTATTCCTTGATTGACTTAAAATGCTCTAAGATGCTAGAGTACAAAGGATTGTTGTCGTCTGCTAGTTCAGGGATTCTTTATCTTTTCTGTGTCATGGACTTCTCCTGTAGTTTGGTGAAGCCCATGGACGGCTTTGCAGAGTAATTATTATAAATGAATAACATAAAATATGTAGAATTACAAAGAGAAAACAACAAACAAGCACAATTATATGGAAATATATTATAATTTATCTTTATGAATGCATAAATGACAAGTTATACTAGAAAGTCTAAAAGAGTAGTTATGATGAGCTTAAAAGAAATTCTGAAGTATCTATGCCATTTTAACATGATGTGCAAGTATCTGCAATTTCTATTACTGACAAAATCAGAGGCACTGCTTCTATCTCTGTGGTCTATTGTTTACATTCACAATTGAAGAAAATCATAAATTTCAATTGTAAGGTAATGAAAATACAGTAGTTGTACCTTTCCCTTGAGAGATCACAGCCTCCTCCCCACTTGGGTCTGTGAACATCAGATTAGGTAACTCTGACCTTGTCCAACCAGACTGTGATTGCGTCAGAAAGAGAGTTGGCCACGTTCACACATTAATTATAGTCAAAGTTAAATCTGCAAATAAAATAGTTGCTAATCCATTGCTCGTTACCCCATGCTGTTCTGTCTGCTGTGAAGCCACTCCAAATGAACAAGGGAGAAGATTCTGTGGTTTTGTAAATACTAACCAGCTTCTTTGTAAACTGAATATCACTCAAGACCTTGTAAAATATGAGCAGCTTGATCAGATTTTTGCTGTTAGGTGCCATCAAGTTAGTTTTGACACGTAGTGACCTTATCTACAATAGAACAAAATACTGCCCAGTCCTGCACCATTCTCACAATCACTGCCATACCTCAGCCCATCATCTCAGTCCCTGTGTCAATTCATCTCATTGAGGGTCTTCCCCTATTTGCTGACCCTCTACTTTACCCAGCGTCATATCCTTGTCCAGGGACTGGTCCATTCTGACAGCGTGACCAAATTATGTGAGATGAAGTCTGACCAATCCTGCCTTTAAGGATCATTCCAGCTGTACTTCCTCTAAAACATATTTGTTAATTGTCCAGCACTCCATGGTACATGCAATATTCTCCACCAACACTACATTGAAATGTATCAGTTCTTCTTCAGTTATTGTTATTCATTGTTCAGCTTTCACCTGCATATGAGGCTGTTGAAAATACCATGGCTTAGGTCAGGCACACCTTAGTCTTGAAAGTGACATCTTTGCTCTTTAAAGAGGTCTTTTATAGCTGATTTGCTCAATGCAATACGTCATTTGATTTCTTGACTGTTGCTTCCACGAACGTTGACTATGAACCCAAGTAAAATGAAATCTCTGACAACTTCAATCTTTTCTCCTTTTATCATGATGTTGCTTATTGGTCTAGTTGTGAGGATTTTTGTCTTCTTTACGTTGAGATGTAACCCATAATGAAGGCAATACTCTATGCTCTTCATCAGTAATTACCTCAAGTCTTCTTCACTTTCAGCAAGCAAGGGTGAGTCATCTGCATACCACAGGTTGTTAATGAGTCTTCTTCCAGTCCCGATGCCAAGTTCTTCTTCATTTAGTCCAGCTTCTTGGATTATTTGCTCAACATACAGATTAAATAGTATGGTTATACAACCCTGACACACACTTTTCCCGATTTTAAACCATTCAATAGCCCCTTGTTCTGTTCAAACTACAGCTTCTTGGTCCTCATGGGCACAATTAAGTGTTCTGGAATTCTCATCCTTCACAATGTTTTCCAAAATTTGTATGATCCAAAATTTGTTATGCCTCTGCATAGGCAATGTAACACAAAAAAAAGAATGTTTCTGGTATTCTTTGCTTTCAGCCAAGACCCATCTGAAATCAGCATTCCACGTGCTCTTCTGAGTCTGGCTTGAATTTCTAGAAATTCCCAGTCAATGTACTGCTGCAACCATTTTGAATTACTTGCAGCCAAATTTTGCTTGCAAGTGGTATTAATGATATTGTTTGATAATTTCCACATTCTATTTGATCACCTCTCTTTGGAATGGGCACACATATGGATTTTTTTCAGTCTGTTGGCCAGATAGCTGTCTTCCTAATTTCCTAACATAGACAGGTGACTGCCTCCAGTGCTGAATCCATTTGTGGAAACATCTCAATGGGTATTTCATCTATTCCTGGAGCCTTGTTTTTCACCAATCCCTTCAGTGCAGCTTGGACTTCTTTATTCAGTACCATTGGTTCTTGATTATATTTTACCTTCTGAAATGGTTGAAAGTCAGCCAGTTCTTTTATATACAGTGACTCTGAGTATTCTTTCTATCTTCTTTTGATGCTTTCTGTACCATTTAATATTTTGCCTGTAGAATCCTTCAATATTGCAACTCAAGGCTTGATTTTTTTTTCTTCCATTCTTTCCACTGGAGAAATGGCAAGTGTGTACTTCCCTTTTGATTTTCAAGCTTCATATCTTCACACATTTTTTACTTTGCTCAAGTTTTACTTTGTCCTCTTAAGCTGCCCTTTTAAATCAAATCTTCTGTTTAGTTCTTTTACTTCATCATTTCTTCCATTCACATTAGTACTCAATGTTCAAGAGCAAGTGTCAGAAACTTCTGACATATATTTTGGTCTTCTCTTCCTTTCCTGTTTTTAAAAGACTTTTTGCATTCTTCATGTATAATGCACTTAATGCCATCACACAACTAGTCTGGACTTCAGTCACTGGTGCTTAATGTGTCAAATCTATTCTTCAGGTGGTCTCTAAATTCAGGTGGTATATACTCAATGTCATACTTTGGCTCTAGTGGACTTGTTGCAATTTTCTTCAGCTTCAACTTAAACTTGCAAATGAGTAATTTATAATCTGTTCCACAGTCGGTCCTGACTGATGATATTGAGCTTCTCCAGGTCTCTTTCCATAGTCGATTTGATTCCTGTGCATTCCATCTGGCAAAGTCTACATGTGTAGTGACCATTTATGTTGTTGAACAAAGCTATTTGCAATAAATAAGTTGTTGGTCTTGTGACATTCTATTATGCAATCTTGGGTATCATTTCTAATACTAAGGCCATATTTTTCAACTGCAAATGCTTCTTCTTTGTTTCCAACTTCCTCATTCTAATCACCAGTAACTATCAATTCATCTTGATTGCATGTTTGATCAATTTCAGGCAGCAGAAGTTGAAAAAAAAGGTTCAATTTCTTCATCTTTGGCTTTGGTGTTTGGTGCATAAATATGAATAACACTCTTAACTGGTTTTCCTGGTAGGTGTATTGATATTATCCTGTCACTGATGACATTGTACTTCAGGGTGGATCTTGAAATGTTCTTTTTGACCATCATGTTAGGGTCCAGTAAAGATCCAGTTTAAAAAAATTAAAAGAACAGTCTTAGGAGAAAAAGGCCAACTGTTTTTATGTTTGTTCTTCTTTGATATAGTCTTGAATCTTCAACTCCCCAAATCTGAATCAGCTTCTTCTCCTAATTTGAAGGAGTCCCTGACTGGTGCAGACAGTTCAGGTGCTGGTCTGATAACAGAAGGTTGAAGTCCACCCAGAGGCATGTCACAAGAAAGGGCTAATGGTCTACTTCTGAAAAAGTAGCCACTGAAAACCCTGTGGAGCACAATTTTGCTCTGACACATGTGGGATCACCAGGTGTCAACCGATTTGACAGCAACAATACCGGTACTTGAACCTAATTTGAAAACACTGAGTACAGCTCAATTTACCTTACTAAAAAGTTCCTCGGGATTAAGGAAAAGAGTGGTTTCTCTCTCCTAATTAGCATATTAATAGGAGCTCTGGTAGCATAGTCCCTAAGGCATTTGACTGCTAACCAGAAGGCTGGCGGTTCAAACTCACCAGCCACTCCTCAAAAGGAAGATTGGACGATCTACTTCTGGAGTGATACCACCTCGGAATCCCAAGGAGGGTTCACTATGAGTCGGATCCCACTCCACGGCTGTGAGTATGGTAGTATGGTAGGGTAATTAGCATATTTAATTTGGAGGTTATATTTCCCATCAGAAAGGAGCTCTGGTGGCATAGTGCCTAATGCATTTGACCGCTAACCAGAAGCTTGGAGATACAAACCCAGCAGCCACTCCATAGAATGAAGACTGGGCTATCTACTTCCATAAACATTTACCACCTCAGAAACACAAAGGGTTTGCTAAGAGTCAGAATCAACTGAATGACAGTGAGTTTGGTTTTTGGTTTATTTCTCATCAGATTATTAATTTTCCCATTTTAATTTTTCCTGTTTATGTAATCTTTTCCTTTGTTCTCTACACTCTCCCTAGTCTTCTTACTAAGCAGATCCAAACACTCTGCAATTTTATCATTAAATGTGTAAAATGAAATCCTCCACTTTTGAGTAGAATAGAAATTCTTACTCTTATGCTAAGAGAGAAGAGAGGGCCTAGTTAGGACTCTCAGGCTTTTGTAAATTAGGTAAAAGCTGAGCCTTGAACTTGTATTATACATCAGGATGCATTTCTAAAGGGATCACATTTTTTGTTTTCTAACTAAAAAATGTATAACCTTCAGATCATCTCACACTTGAGGGATTTGTAGATCATATGTGATAACCAATGTTGTAATGGGATGCGAGTCCTAGTACAAAATCATGAGGTCCCATGGGGTAGTTTGGAGTCTCCGCATAGTACAAACTGTTAAAGTAACTGATTGCTAATTCAAATGTTGGAGGCTTGAGTCTCCCAGAGACACCTCAGACAGAAAAGTAGAAAAGTAGATCCGTTGGGGATCTACTTCCAAAAAATCAGCCACTGACCCAAAGTAACAAGTTTATTTTACTCAATATTAGCTAGTTCGTTCATGTCTTATTTCTCTAGGGTATGTATCCAGTAGCAGGATTGCTGGTTCATATGGTACCTCTATATTGAATTTTTTTAGGGAAGTGCCATAAACTCATAATAACATATATTAACATAAACTCATAAAGATGAACTACCTAGAAAAAAAACTACATGATAATTAGTGATTGGTAATTACTCTCAGGAAACTCTTCTTGAAAAAACAAAATGGCTATGCATCTTTTTGGCTTATGTATAAATTAGACATGAAATACAGTGAACAAGAACAAGACTTGTAAAAGTTCCTGGAGAAAGAGGCAGGGAAGGGAAGAGCTGTGAGCAGAGAAGCCAAGCCAAGTGACAGGCCAACAGTCTATGCAGCCCAATGCAATGTGGATGGTAAGCAGCTGGTGGAGAGGATGCAGCGTCAGTGCTTCGATTCACAGCGGTTCATCTGGAAAAGGACTCCAGTCAGCTTCATCCACCATGAATTCTAATGTTGCAAGGGTTGGAATACAGGGTGCTTTCAACGCAGCATTTCAGGGTGAAGGGAAGTGACAGATGCATAAAAATGTGTAGCTGAAATGCTGTTTAAGAGTCTCTGGCTGGCTCGAATGGTGAATGCTTTCCACTGATAATCAAAAGGTTGGCAGTTCAAACTCACCACAGGCACTTCAGAAGAAATACCTGGTGATCTATTTCAGAAAGGCCAGCCACTGAAAACCCTACAGGGTGGTGTTCTACTCTGACACACACACCGGGTTATCATTGTGCATTAGAATCAACACTGCATCAACTGCTAATCATCAAAATCTCTGTGGAAGGGCAGTTCACTGGGAAAGCTCCCATTTGGTTCTCAGCTGCCAGTCAGTTTTAGAATGAGTTTGAATAAAATCTCAGCAATATCTCAAATACCTAGACTGTATACCTTTGACCATATTTGCAAAAAAGACTAGGGAAACTGGTTTGAGATACAATAGGGTTGTTGTTGTTGTTGTTGTAGAGGAATAAATTTATTGTCCTATCAACAAACAATTCCATTATAAAATTCTAGGCAAACATTAATAAAGTCCACCTACTATTTCCTAACATTTACATTAAGGTGCTTCTGAACATTTCTGAGTGACTTTAATGACAGGGCCAAAAAGAAAATCCATGTTTACATGATCCCAAATTCTCCCCTCAGGGGAGAATTCAAAAATCATGCTATTGGTACCATCCTTGGCTGCTGAGTGTGGTTCTCAATTCAGTGGCTTTACACCACTCCATGCCATCTCCATAACCTCAGCAATAAGTCCTTTGAGCAAAACTTGTGCAGCCTCAAAATCCTGCCCCAGTTATGCTATTCCCAATACCTATGAGTTTTCTCCCCTCAATCTGCACTTGCTTAAACCCTGTCAATCCTCCAAGGCTATTTCTGATTTTAGCATATTTATTACACAGCTCCACCCTCCTCCAAACAAGTGCTGGGATCTTCCTGAAGCTTGAAATGTGTCCTTGTCTCCTTTCTTCCTCTTCTTATTTTCAAACTTTTCTCACCATGCTGGTCTCTTCAACCTTTCACGCAGGTTCACGTATGCATGTGCTGTTGTAAACATATACATGTGTACCCAAGAACGCTTCCAGGTGGTCTTCTTGCAACCACCTTTCTGGGTTGTACCTGGCTTTGCATTTCTCACACTTTCCAACTGAGCGGCCTGCAAGTCATCCCTAGGAAAATGACAAAATAAATAACCATTTAGTAGGATCTAGAGAGCTCTGGTGGCGTAGTCCTTAAGGCATTTGACTGCTAACCAGAAGACTGGAAGTTCAAACCCATCAGCCACTCCTCGGAAGGAAGGTTGGACAATCTATTTCCATAGTGATACTGACTCGGAAACCCAAGAAGGGGTCGCTATGAATTGAATCCAACTCAACAGCAGTGAGTTGGGTTTGTATTGTTTAGTAGGATTTATTTTTGGATTACATTAATCCCTAAATAATGTTTACCTCTCACCAAGAGGATTTCAGTGACTAAAATATCTCACTCAGTTGGAAAGCGTGACAACTGCAAAGCCAGGTACAACCCAGAAAGGTGGTTGCAAGAGGACCACCTGGAAGTGTCTTTGGGTATACATGTCTTCTGGTCACCCCACCTTCATTCACATCCCTGGGCTGGAAGCACAAAGCACCCATCTCTTCATGTTTTCTGAATTAGTAACTGAATATGCAGATGAAAAAAACACATGAAAGCAATAATGTTTACATCAAAGAAGAAAAGAACCAATGTATACACGTCTTCTATCTTCATCTCACAGTATTTGTAAGATAACATCAGCAAGATGTAGAAATTCAGTTAGTTAGGGATTTTAGGACTTAATGTCAGCAAAACTAAACACGGTAAAGATGGAACAAAAATTCAAGGAGCCAAAAGGAAATCATTAAAGAACACTGGAGGTGTAGACAGGTACAGCAAGGGAAGTGCTGAATCAATGCAAGCAGGATGGATGTGGAATAAATCAAAATGGGATGCAGAAGAAAGATTGAGGGACATGAAAGTGAGCCCAGAGATCAGTAGAGAAAACAAAAAACAATTGGAACCTGTGTTGGGATTTGAAGGCTAGGATCAGAGTAATATAAAATTTAAGTCTATGCTGATGAAAAGTTAATTTGTGTTCATTATGCTAATTTGAGCCCTCTGAAGAAAGCAAAGAATCCAAAACTAAAATCATAAACTAAAAATTCTTCATGCGTATTTCATACTAGATGTGTTCTGGTAGCAGGTTGATTAAAGCCGTATGTGGCTGGACGCAGAGAGTGCTATGCTGGATCAAAGACAAATAATAATACTACTAATAATTTTAATAATAACAAACCCTCTGCCATCCAGCTGATTCTGACTCATAGTGACCCCCGTTGGGTTTCTGATGCCGTACATCTTTACGGAAGTAGATTGCCCAGTTTTCCTTCCACAGAGTGTCTGGTGGGTTTGAACCACCAATTTTTTGGTTAACAGTCAAATGTCTCAGGCACTCTGCCAAGCACCTTAGTAAATCTAAGGTAATTTACCAGAGATTTCAAAAGCTACTCATTAGTAAATTATTTTTCATAGAACCACCCAAATTTCAAATCAAGCCCTTTTATTTTGAAAGGATTATGTGTTATTCAACCCAGGTACTCGTAACATTCTTCCCTTAACACTGATTTCCATGAATTTGACAATTTCTATAATGCTCACAACCTTCTGGGCACCATTCTAAGATCTAGGACTGCAGTGGTCAATACTAGAGATACATTCCAAGTCCTCACAGAGTTAAACAATAACCCGAATGATCTGCAATCTCCCATGAATTTGTCACTGCAGTAGTAGAAATTAAATGCCCGTATTTACTAGCATGTGTTAAAACGTACATATATTCACATATACATCAACTTATACACAAAATCCTTGAGTCATCCTTGACTCCTGTGGTGCACTGAATTACTTAATACAGCTCTTCTAACCATGGTCTTTGTGACTCTCACCTGATGAATGGATGGAACTATGCAAATATAAGGTGTTTGTGGTCTACCAAGGGGATTGGATAGCTTGTTAACAATGTAAATAAGGTACATGGCATCCTTTTGGGGATGGAACCATAGAAATTGGGTGTGTGGAATCTTAATATGGGGGTTGGTCTATTTTGTCATTCTGCTAGGCTTAAAATGAGCCATCTCAGAGGTGGAAAAGGGGGATCTCACCACAATAAAGACAGAATAGCCAAGAGTGCAGCACATCCTGGAGCCTAGATCACTGTCCTGAGACTAGGTGGGGACAGAATGGTGGCAAAAAGTTGGTGGCAGCAGAACCAAAAGACTGGCATGAGACAGAGCAGTAGGCTAGAAAGCTGAGGACCTTTGGGCAGGAGGCTTGCTGGTGAAGTGGGGTGCACCTAGGTGCCCCTATGGTCAGAATTAAAAGAGCTCTGTAACACTTGCCTGAGTAGGGTGGAGGCAAGGCCAAGAGGCCACGAGCCAAAGAGAAGTGTGCTTATGAGCCAAGCTGAGGGGAGACTGTCCTGACTGAAGATTTATATCCCGAACATTCTTGAACCTAAATTGTAACCTATTATTTCCCTAAGAAAGACCATAATCCTGTCTGTGAGTTCTATGTGGCTATTTAGACAAATTCAAACTGAGCAGAAAGGCAGGCAGTGCCGTGGGAGGGACAGTTGGTGTAAGAGTTGGTGGAAAGGTTGGAGGGTGGCAGCATGTCTGGCTTTTGTCTGATAGGAATCAGCCTTGGGCTGCTGATGGTGCTTCTGTCTCCTCCTCGTGAAGTTAGAGGAGGTCAGAGGACACTACCCCTGTGCAACTCCTTTCTTTCGAGTCCTGCATCTTCTCCATCAGCAAACACTGTCACCTCTACCTATCCTGACCCAACCACTGTCTACTGCCTCCAACCCTAACTCTCTTATCTTTTTTCCATATTGCAATAACTTCCTAATTAGTTTTCCTCGTCCACTCTTGCTAGTTCCCCTCCTCACAGACTATTCTCCAAGCATCAGCCAGAGTAAGAAGTCAGATTACCTAACTCATCTGATCAAATCCCACCCACCCTCACGGCCTCCTGTATCAATCCAAGATGCAGCAATAAGAATACTCAAAATCCCTCTTGTGGTTTATAAGTTGCATGTGTGTGATCCTTTCACTGGATGCTTCTTTTCTTTTATTTCACACTTCTCCTCCTTTGTTCACTCCACTTCAGCAGCTCCTCCGATCCACCAAGCCTGCCTCTGCAGTTACTATTGGACTGCATGACATACCCCTCCCCAGACATGGGGAGTGTGACTCCGATTGAGATGGCAGCCACTGGATTTGGTTAGAAGAATGTCCTTCTGCAACTGGGAAAATGCTCTGGTAAAGTCTTCTCCCCTGTGAAGTAGGCCTTTTTCATGGGTAACATTCTGGGTGTATTTTATAAAGACTCTTCTTCTTGCATCAGTCCCAAGAGGATACTTCTAAGATCTTTACCTTGTGAACCAGATGGAGTTCCTGGAGTTGAAACACAAAATATGTGTGAATCTACCTTTACTCTTTGGCCCTAACAAGTGTCTCACCCTCAGGGTACTCAATCTCCAGAAATTCATCAATATCACCATTTAAGTGTTCTCACCAATCTAAGGCTTTAACAGCTTTACTATAGATAAGCAGATCTTGGGTTTGACTTTCTGGATTCACCCATACCCTCAGAAATTTGTGTGATGTCTTCTCTTGAAACCTCAGTTCTCTGATTGTCCAAGAAAAGACATTAATGTTTCAGTTTATTTAGTTTTAACTTGTTTTAAAAACAGAAGTGATGACTTTTAAGCCCTTTACATGTCAAAGCTGAAAACAGAAGTCATCAAAGATTATAGATACATAATCTCTCTCTGCCAGTTTGTCCTACTGTGGTGACATTTGGCTGTGAGTCTTGAGGTTGTGTCACCAGTGTTTCAAACCCAGGGGGTTGTACATGGTGCACAGGTATCAGCGTGGCTTATAGACTGAGACAGACTAGGAAGAAGGAAGAGACCATCCACTTCTCAAAGAATTGGCCAGGGAAATCTTATGAATAGCAGAAAAACACTATCTGATACATTACTGTGCAATGTTATGAATAGTCCAGAAACATTGTCCAATACAGAGGAGGAGGATGAGTCACTTAGGTTAGAAAGCTTTCAAAATAGGACTGGGAAAGAGTTGCATCATCAAAGTAAAACTAGCCTTACTCATATGGATAGGGTAAAGCTTTTGAGACCTCCATGTGTTGATGTGGCATGACTCAAATTGAGGAGAAACAGCTGCAAACATCCATTGATAATCAGTACATGGAATGTACAAAATATGAATCTAGGAAAATTGGAAGTTGTCAAAAATGAAAGGGAACACATAAAAATTAATATCCTAGAGATTAGTGAGCAGAAATGAACTGTTTTTGGCCATTTTGAATCAGACAACTATATGATCTACTATGATAAGAACAACAAATTGAAGAAGAATGGCATGGCATTCATCATCACAAAGGATGTTTCAAGATGTGTCCCGAAGTACAATGCTGTGATAGGATAATATCCATATGCCTACAAGGAAGACCGTTAATACTACTATTATTCAAATTTATGCAACAACCACCAAAGCCACAGATGAAGAAATTGAAGATTTTGATCAACTTCCACAGTCTGAAATTGACTGTACATGCAATTGAAATGTGTTGCTTATAACTACTGACTGAAATGTAAAAGTTGGAAACAAAGAAGAATCACAGGTAGTGGAAAATTTGGACTGGGTGACAAATAATGCTGGGAATCGCATGGTAGAATTTTGCAAGAGCAACGACTTATTCATTGTAAACATCTTTTTCAACAACACAAATGGCTGCCATACATGTGGACTTTGTCAAATGGAACACACAGGAATCAGATTGACTACATCTGTGGCAAGAGGTGATGAAAAAGCTCAATATCTTCAGCCAAAACAAGGCCAGGAGATGATTGTGGAACAGACCATCAACTGCTTATATGCAAGTTCAACTTAAAGTTGAAGACAATTAAAACAAGTCCACGAGAGCCAAAATATGATCTTGAATATATCCCTCCTGAATTTAGAGACCATCTAAAGAATAGATTTGATGCATTGAACACCAATGACCGAAAACCAGAATAATTGTGGGATGACATCAAGAATATCATCCATGAAGAAAGCAAGAGGTCACTAAAAAGACAAGACAAGAAGAGAAGACCAAAACGGATGACAAAAGAGATTCTTAAACTTGCCCTTGAGCAGAGAATAGCTAAAGTAAATGGAAGAAATGACAAGATAAAAGAGCCGAACCAAAGATTTCAAAGAGCAGCTCAAGAAGACAAAACCAATTACTATAATGAAATGTCCAAAGACTTGGAGTTAGAAAACCAAAACAGAAGAACATGCTAGGCATTTCTCAAGCTGAAAGAACCGAGGAATAAATTTAAGCCTCGAGTTGCAATATCGAAAGATTCTATGGGCAAAATATTGAATGATTTCAAATCAGGGAGCATCAAAAGAAGATGGAAAGAATACCAGAGTCACTGTACCAAAAAGAACTGGTCGATCTTCATCCATTTCAGGAGGTGGCATATTATCTAGAACCAATGGTATTGAAGGAGGAAGTCAAAGCTGCAATGAAGGAATTGGTGAAGAAAAAGGCTCCAGGAATTGACAGAATACCATTGAGATATTTCAACAAAGGCCACACTGGAGGCACTCACTTGCTTACGCCAAGAGATTTGGAAGACAGCTACCTGGCCAATATGATCCATATTTGTACCCATTCCAAAGAAAGGTGATCCCACAGAATGTGAAAATTATTGAACAATATTATTAATATCACATGCAAGTAAGATCTTACTTAAGATAATTCAAAAACGGTTGCAGCAGTATATTGACAGAGAACTTCCAGAGGTGCAAGCTGGATTCAGAAGAGGACGTGGAACAAGACGTATCATAGCTGCTGTCAGATGGACCATGGCTCAAGGCAAAGAATATCAGCAAGATGTTTACTTGTGTTTTATTAACTATGCAAAGGCTTTGATTTTGTGGATCATGACAAATTGTGGATAACATTGAGAAGAAAGGGAATTTCTGAACACATGGTTGTTGTACTCATGAGGAACCTGTACATTGACTAGCAGGCTGTCATTTAAACAGAACAAGGGGATAGTGCGTGGTTTAAAATCAAGAATGGAGTGTCTCAGGGTTGTATCTTTTCCCTATACTTATTCAGTCTATATGCTGAGCAAATAATCTGAGAAGCTGGATTATACGAAGAAAAATGTGGCATCAGGATTGGAGGAAGAATCATTAACAACCTGAGATATGCTGATGACACAATTTTGCTTGCTGAAAGTGAGGA
>NW_006921616.1:4060084-4068738 GCF_000298275.1 Orycteropus afer afer
AGAAGAGTTGATGCTTTTGAGTTGTGGTGCTGGCGAAGAATGCTGAAAGTACCATGGACTGCTAAAAGAACTAACAGATCTGTCCTGGAGGAAGTGCAGCTGAAATGCTCCTTGGAAGCGAGAATGGCCAGACTTCTTCTCATCTACTTTGGTCATGTTGTCAGAAGGGACCATTCCCTGGAGAAGGATGTCATGCTTGGTAAGTTGGAGGGTCGACAAAGAGGGGAAGGTCTTCAATGAAATGGATTGGCATGGTGGTGCGACGATGGGCTCAAGTATAGCAAGGATCATGAAACTGGCGCGGGATCAGGCGGTGTTTCCTTCTGCTGTGCATAGGGTCGCTATGAGTTGGAAACGACTTGACAACACCTAACAACAAAAATCTCTCTCAAAATTCATGTGATCCAGTAGGGCAAGTAGAATCATTACAAGAGCAGGACACTCCCTTTCACAGAAGCAGATCATTATATCTCAAAGGATTTAATGATGTAGACAACTCTATGACAAAGCAAATACTAGAATCCGACTTCCCACGTTCCATCTGTGCTATGTTTTGTATTGTGTTGTTCTCTTTGAAGGTAAAAATGTAAAAACAAATAATTCCCAGGAGTGTTCTATCAATCCTTCAGTCATGAATTTATCAAGTACTTATCAAAAGTCTACTATGGGCTGTATATTGGCTATAGTCCTGCAGAGACCTTTATGAATAAGCCTTGGTCACTGCCAGGAAACCCAGTAGAATGGGAGAGAAAACTAAACACATAATTCAATGCTTTGAGATAAGTGGCTAGAGACAGGTTTGTACTGAGTGCAATCAGCACTCAAGGAGAGAGGAAGTCGGTTTGGAAAAATCGAAGTTGCTTTTCCAGAAGAATCAAGGTCTCTGCTTTCCAGCAACAGTTCCTAAAATGGTGTTCTTGCTATCTTGCCACACAGCTGACATTTTGATCTGTTTGGCCCCAAAACCTTAAAAGAAAAATGTTTTCCATCTTGGATTGTTAGTGGAAATACCATTTTCATTAGCAATTTAGCATCTGGACAATAATAATTTTACTTTCTGCTGGGACCCTGAGGTCTGTCCCAATTTTAGAAACATATTATCATGTTTTAGAAGGATTTTGAGAGGTCCAGGTGCACTGACACCGATATTTTTAACAACTCCAGCAAAATGTGAATGCCCAAGTGACTTTTTGCCCCTTTAACACAATACTCACCTTCAGAAGTGATTCCTTTATTTTGGTAATGCCTCCATTGACCAAAAATTACCGGACCGCCTCTTTTAGAATTGCTTTCAGACTCATGGCATATTATTGTGTGTGTCCATGAAAGTAGAAAATCTGCATCCTTTGAGGGTGAATATGATTTATAAAGATAACCTAAAGCAATGTTTGAGCCCGATAATAGTGAGAGAATCAAAATGAGTAAATGAGTAGAGCAAATTTAAGTTAAATCAAGTTCCACTTGAAAATAATCATTTTTAACATGGCTCATGAAAATATGCCCCTAATAGAAAGCTTAAAGAACCTGTCTCAAAGCATATTATATAGCATCTAATAGGATTATTTTTCTATAGGGAATATTGTTTGTATTTATATAGTTTGAGACTATTTAAAGTGATATAGCTTCCAAATCTATAATAATATGTCAAGTTTCATCTTACATTCAAAACAGAGTATTATCCTATGTTTAAAAGATTGCACACATGCATAAATCATATCAATGTCTCAAAATTACAGGTTTCAATCAAAATTGGTTCAAATTCTTAAACATATAATGAAAATATCCTTCATTCCTCTTAATATGTGATTAGTACCAGAGCCCAAACTTTGCCTTTTTCTTCACAGTGTTTAGGAAGCTTATTAGTGTTTATTGTGTCGGCAGAGCAGCTAAAAGACAGAAGAGTGAAGAAGAAATCAGACATTATTCTATTAGCAGGTGAAGAACATGGATCCACCAAGGCCAAGGTGAAGGTGGAGATGGGAAGGGTTACCTACCTATATGTGCTTTCCTGGTCACTTCTTTTCCTGTGTACTAATGAATTAATTGACATCGTCCACGCTTCTCTGAACATGAATCTTGTGTGTGTCTCCACAGTCAAGACAATAAACAGTGAGGGACTGCGAGTTGCTATTATTTCTGGTAGGAGAAATCTGAGAAACAATCAGGATGTTATTGAGATTAATAGTGGGAGCTCAGAAACTTTCCAGAGGATCTACCTGCCTGATGGGGAGCAAGGACAAGCCCACAAGTACCTGGCCCTGTGCTAAAACCTCCCTGGTGGTCTCACTTTTGCACATGAGAGACAGCAGTGAGGGGGTGAGCTGGTTTCCTCTCACTGGTAAGTGCCATACGTGCTGCATCATAGTTCAGTAACTAAGATCTCCATCACATGTAAGTTACTTAGTGTGGAATTGCGGTGTAGAAAATTACTTAGTGTGGCTTTTCTACCCTAAGTCTTTGTAAACTCCGAGGTAGAATTTGCTATGAGCAACTTAGGAGCTCCTGATTGCTAAAGTTGTCCATCTGGAGTATTCTGTTGGGAGTGGCACAAACCAGTGTTCTGGGAGATTCCTGCTCTCTCTCAGGTGCTTAGACTTCTGATGTTATGATTGGTTGGTTTGGCCACTCTGCCAGGCTCAAAAGGAGGCCTCCTAGAAGCAGAGGGCTCTCTGACTGCTGGCTGAGGAAGACGTGCTGCTGAGAGACACGCATTGCTGGGAAAGAAACACAAGAGACACGCATTGCTGAGAGAGACACCGAGAGAGACGCACTACTGAGATAGAGACTGTGAGAGATTGCTGGCTGAGAGACAGCGGGCTTAGAGAGACTAAGTGTTTTTCCTGAACTTGAATTGTAGCCTGGTGCTTCCCTAATAAACCCCATAATCTGTGAGTTCTGTATGGCCACTGCAGCAAATAATTGAACCCAGCAGAAGTGGTGGGTGCTGCAGGAGGAATGGTTGGTGTCAGGGTTGGTGTAAGCACCGGAGGAAGGCATCATATCTGGCCTCACAGGAATGGGCCTTGGGCTACTGACAGTGATTCTGTCTTCCTCTTGTGTGGTTAGAGGATGTCAGAAGATGTGGCCTCCTTGTCTCTTTAGCAAGAACGATAGTTTACACCACGTGTTCAGCTATGTTTGGGTAATGCAATACATGCTGGACCGTCTTGCTGGTAACACTGTTCAAAATTAAAGGTATTCATTCAAACAGAAACCCATCTTTCTGCAGCATATGATACATAATAATATCTAACATTTATTGAGAATTTAGGACATGGCAGGCGCTTCTCACATTTAATCCTCACAACCATTTTGCAAACAAAATGAGTTCTAATCCTGTTACTTTTCTTTCCTGTGAATAAACTGAAGCACAGAGAAATTAAAAACAAACAAAAACTTGCCTTGGTTTTCACAGTTAATAAGCCGAGAGACTGAAGGTCAAGGCCAGCTGAATGGAGTCCGGAGCAGTTTACCAAGAAGACAGGGTGGGGCCGAAGAGTCACCAGGTCCGTTCCAGAAATCCTTAAGTTCTACTTCATGAAAATTGGGGAATGTTTTGATTTTTTGAAACGTCTTTACTGGCACCAGCAAAAGTGTGTCTGCATTAATCACACTTAGGAGTGTGACCTGCTCCTTGTTTTTAAGGTTGTGCATCCTACTCAAGCTGCCTGGTTATTAGCTTCCCAATTGCAAGGGATTCGGCTCATTCTCATGACATAAGTTGCTGAGTTCAAAGATCAGCGATGCTTTGGCATTGCCTTCAAAGGAGAGAGCGCTGGGTGTTTTGCTCTATCTCCTGCTTCCCCTCCTCTCCTGAGTTTTCCTTTGATCTCAAGCTAAACATCAGAATCTGGCTTTTAAAAAGACTCGAAGTGCCTTTCATTTTCTTTCAGCTGCCCGAGGAAGAACAACTTCTGCATCTCACATGAAAAAAAAATTATTTCTCACTAAAAATAACTTCGGCTTCAAATGCCCCCTGCAAAGAGGTGGAGATAATTTATCTTGAACCGGGAGAAGAAAAAAGAAGGTCATTGGATGGGTGAGCCATTACCTGCAGCAGGGAAGATGGCGGAGGAGACCAGCGTGGCCCTGTGAAGGCTGGCGCCCAGCATTTCCTGCTATGGCTTTGCAGGAGGAGAGGTCAGGGCCCACGCAGGCTCCTGTGGGCCATTCACAACCTTTCTGGATTATGAACCCTTGCCACACTGTCGTTTGCTCCTGGATGTGTTTTGGGAGGTTAGTTCTCTTGTGGTACTCTTCTTCCTCGCATTAATGCTATAATTGCTGAAAGTAGCAAGTATCTAAACAATTAATTCCCTTGTTCCTTAGCTAAAAATAAACGTGCTCAGGAGAAAATGCATAGGTAACTGTAAATGATGTTTTAAGCTAATAGAGAAATACATGAAAACGTAAGACCAAAAATGGAGCATATGGTATGATATCCTTCCAAATGCATTTGTACGTTGTATGTAGTGAGTATGCACTATAAGCTAAAAAAGAAAAAGGTAATGAATTAAGTTAGACTTACAGCCTCTCTTGCTTCAAAAAGCCTAGGATGTTCACAGGAACTCCATGATTGGAAAGTATATTTATTTCAGTATCCTTTGGCCCTGCCAAGAAGAGTTTAAAGTTCAGTTGTTTTTTGTTTGTTTTTCAAACTTCAGTTATTCAGTCAATGACATACAATGTGCTTACTGCCAGCTGTGATACAGGTGTCAAACTTTGCCATCATTCAGTTCCTTTCTCTCTAGAGGGGAGATTGTCTAAAAATAAAGCCCACTTCTGAACACCCCTACTTCTTTTCTACCTATCTTCTAATCCTGTCACCTCCTCAGGTCTTCCTTTATTTTCTTAGTACTTGAGGTTCTAGTGGGTTTTTTGTACCTCTAACCACAGACTTTCCTTCAAAAGCAATGTTATAAGCAATAGTTATATCCCCAAGCAAGCCCACAAAAACCTGAAATACTACATATTTGCAATAATAATTTTTCTCACTATTGTTCATTGCAAGTCATTTAACCTCTGTGGGCTTCCATTTCCTCTCCTATAAAATTTGAGGGCTGGACTACATAATATCTATGGTCCTTTCAGCCTCTGCTGTCTGAGTTGGCCATTCAACTGCATTATGAATTAGATGGTGGCATAAACTGAGAGTCTAATCATTATCTTGAATGTTGTTCAAGTTTCTTGAAACTAATTGGCTTCACTTTGAAAAAGGAGCCAGTTTATACATATGTCATTTACTAAAATCGTTTTCTTTTTAAGTTGATCATTATATACAGCTGGGATAAGCGGGGTGTAGGTATTTAGGTCAGAAGGCTACTAAGTACTGTCTGGTAGATGCAAATTTAATTCGGAGGAAGAGCAGAGCGCTGCTGTGCACGTGTCCTTTGTAGTCAACCTGACATGGAGGTCCTGGACTACCACTTATCAGCTCTGTGACCTTGGGAAGTTATTTGGTCTCTCTATGCCTTGCCTGTGAAAGGAGAATAATGACAGCCCCTCCCTCAGAACGTTTTTAGTGGGATTGAGTGAGGAAGTGGATTTAAAGTACCTGGTGGGCACTCAATAAACCATAGCTATCATCACTGTGATGGATGCCTAGAAATTTATCTTCTGGTTAAGTCAGAAAACACAATGGGTTTTCTGCCTTCTAATCTGTTATTTCAGCTTTTCCTTGGAGTTTATGCACTGCAATATTTTTAATACAAATAACCTCTTCCTGTATTTATCTTAGATTCACATCTCTTTAATAAGAGTCAATGACTTAAAAAAAAATATGTCATTATTGCTATTGCCTGTGAGTTCATTTATTTTCACTGAACATATTTAATGTATACAGCCTAATTTTCTGTGGCTTTGAATTTAGGATTGATAACATGTTCCCAAATGAAATAAATAGGTTATCTTGTTAAAAAAGAGAAAGAAAAAAAAAGAGAGAGAGAGAGAGAGAGAATGTTAACTATTTTCAATAATTTTTCTAAAAATAACTGCTCAATACTTGTGGCTAATGGGATAAAATATTTCAATGAATAGCGTTTCCCCTTCTCTAGTGTGTAAAATGCTCCCCAGGCCAAGCATGCGAACTTTGGAGGCTGAATAGTGTAGATGATGTAGGCAAATAGGACTCAGGCCTTGGGAGCTGTAGTGGATTCCTCTCTGCTCAGAGGAAGCCAACACACGATGTCTCCTTCCAGTAGTGTGGATCAAACATGAAAATGTTACTTATTCCTGAAATATACAGAGTGTTAGTCAAATTGTGGAGTCCTGCTGGAACAATGGCTAAGGGGGTTTAGCTGCTAACCAAGAGGTTAGTGGTTTGAACGCACCCAGCCACTCCATTAAGATTGCAACCTAGGAAACCCTATGGGACAATTCAACTCTGTCACGTGTGTCTGCTGAGTCAGAATTGACTCAACAGCACTTAACAACTACAACAGTCAAATTGCTAAGAAAATTTAAGACTTATAGAATATGCCTTTTAGAGGACTAGAATCTAATTTGAAATGATCACATATAAAATTCTGTAAATAAAGATAAAATATCAAGATTCCAGACTGGAAGAATATTACGACCTTTTCGAGAGAGAGAACCGCAGAGTGATGATGTGAGAGGCAGAGTTTGAATGAACAAGGAGAGCGACAGAGGAAGGAAAGGTATGATGACAAAGCATGACTAGTGTGTCAGCTCCTACAGGGTAGGTCACATATATCACCTCATTTAATCCTCAGAACAACCAAATACCTACCTCTCAGGTGAAGAAATGACCCCTCAAAAAAGTCAAGTGTTTTGGTCCAACATCATTAGCTGTGAAGTCATAAAGGTAGAATTTACACATATACAAAAGCCTATGATTTTTCCTAGTGTGTACTTCAAAGTGGGAAGTGAGCAAGGGGAGCCAATGAGAAAATGAGACTGTAACCAGCTGTTACAGCACCAGGAAAAAAATATATATATAAGGCAGTTGATTCTAAGGATAAGGACTTTCAAATAAATCACCATCAATTATTAAATATCAAATATGTACTTTGACCCATATTTCTGTTCTTAAGAGAGCAAATGAGAAGACTTTTATTATTTTTAGCATTTTTAGAGCTAATATTCTAATACTGTTAATGACAAACATTGCTATAGCATTGTGAGTGTAATGTGCAAGTTACTGCAGAAACATGTGGAGAGAAATTGGAATTCTACCTTGCATATCAGGAAAGGATTTATTGAGGAGGTGATATTTGACACAAGCTTTAGAGAATGACCAACAATTTGAATAGATGTGATAGAAAGATAAACACCACCACAGAAAAGGGGAAAAAAAAAAAACATGAGCTAAGATATGGTTGCATCACACAGCAAGATATTTTCTGGGGAAAGTATATTATTTGGCATAGAGGAGCTCTGGTGGCATAGTGCCTAAGGCACTTGACTGCTAACCAGAAGGCTGACAGTTCAAACCCACCAGCCACTCCTCAGAAGGAAGGTTTGGCAGTCCACTTCCGTACTGATACTGCCTTGGAAATCCAAAGAGGAGTCGCTATGAGTCAGGTCTGACTCGATGACACATAACAACAACAACAACAGAGTAAAGTGGGTAGGGAATCAATGGGCGATCAAAAATTGGAAATGAAATGGGAACAATAAGGTAGAGTTGGACGTAAGCAGTAGAGTGATCATACCTGGGAAGTAGGAAGAAGGGAGCCAGAGAGACAGTTTGGAAGTTGTTACAATGATTTCACCCAAGATTTGATAAAATCTTGACTCGTGTAAATGTTCATGGCAATTAAGAAGAGGAGATGGAGAAATTTTACAATATTTTAAAAATTTTCTATCATGATTTGGGTGCAATTTTACAAAGCAGGTTGGTTTTACATCCAGCATTTCATACGCATTTTGTTTCATGACACTGATTACAATCCCCACAGTGGAGCAGCTCTCCTCCCACCTCATCCCTGTGGTTACCCCTTCCCTTTGTAAAAAAAAAAAAATCATCTTGGCTTGGTGGCAGATCAAAGAGTGCATCTGAGGAAGAAAGGGCAAGATGACTGGAAAGGTTTTGGTCAGCGGGAAGGCTGCTCTGAACTGATTCAGGAGATATGAAGGAGAGAGAATGAACAAGAGTTGAGTCTGGGATGATTGGATGGAGGTACTTTGTATCTGCAGTAAATGATGTGAGCTCTGGATTTAGAGAGAGAGTTGAACTGTGAAAGACCAATCAAATGTAAGTTATAATTGTGGACAGAATTCAAGTGGTGTCATTCACATCATCTTATTCAAAATAGAATTGATGACTCAGTCAACAACAGAGATGCACATTCATGCAGGAAACTAGAATGGACTTTATTTTAAAAAGAGAGAGAGTCCAAAAGGTGATAAGGTCAAATAGACAAAAGGAAAACCAGGAGAGTTAGTTTTAGAAATTAAAAAGCTTTTCTTTTAAGATGGCAGACTAGGCACAAGGACGGCACAGACGCTCTTCAACAAAGAAAAGGGAAACCAATTAACACAGACACAGAAGATAATCTTGAACCCCTGAGCCTTGAAGGGAAGGATACAAAAGTAGACTAAACCCCAACTAGCAGAAGAATTTGTGTGAAAATACTAAAAAAGGAGACACACGGAGCTGCGGTCTGGCAGAGGACTGAGCGACCCTGACAGCA
>NW_006921616.1:4072859-4083871 GCF_000298275.1 Orycteropus afer afer
CAAAGCAACAACTTTTGTATAAGAAAATATAAAAGAAATGGTGAGAGAGTGGTGGGAGAGAGGGAAAGGAGGCATGAAGAGAGGAAAGAAAAAGAGGTCACAACTGGCTTTTTTGAACTTCAAAATGAAGCAGAAATTAAAAGTATCTGCCAATTGTGTGGTTGGGAATACAATTAATTCACAAAATTGAAGACTTAAAAAAGTATTAAATAGACATTGTTAGGGGCCATCAAGTTGGCTCCAACTCAATGTACGACAGAAAGAAACATTGTGCAGTGGAACACCATACTCATCATCACTGCCAGATTTGAGCCCCCTCTTGCAGCCACTGTGTCGATCCATCTAGTCATGGTCTGACTCTTTTTCACTAATCCTCTATTTTAAGAAGCATGATGTCCTTTTCCAGGCACTGGTCCCCCCAGTAACATGTCTAAAGTACCTGAGATGAAGTGTTACCATCCTTACATCTAATGAGCATTGCAAGACAGATTTCTTCTTCTGGCAGTCCATGGTATACTAAATATTCTTCACCAACACCATAATTCAAAGGCATCAATTCTTCATCAGTCTTTTTTTTTCATCAACCAGCTATCAAATGCATAGAGGTGATTGAAAATACCATGCCCTGGGTCAGGTGCACATTACTCCTCAAAGTTATATCTTTGCTTTTTAACATTGCAAAAAGGTCTTTTGCAGCAGATTTGCCCAATACACTACACTATTTGATTTCTTAGATGACTGCTTCCATGGATGTTGGTTGTGAATCCAAGTAAAATGAAATAATGGTATAAAATGGGTGTGCAGCATAGTATATAAAAAAGAGCAAGAAGTTTGAAATGAAAATGTGTTCTAAATTACAACTTTGCCTCTTAACTAGTGCAGTGTAGTAAATAACCTGGTATGGCTTTTCTAGCCATAAGTCTTTATAAACTCCATGATGGAACTTGCCGTGAGCAACTGAGGAGCTCCTGATTGTTAAAGTTATCCACCTGGGGTATTTCTGTTGAGAGTGGCACAAAGCAATGTTCTGGGAAGTTTGCTCTCTCTCAGGTGTTTAGAATTCTGATGTTATGATTAGTTAGGTTAGCCACTCTACCAGGCTCAAAAGGAGCCCTCCTAGAGGTAGAAGAGGTCTCTCTGACTGCTTGCTGAGAACGACATGCTTCTGAGAGAAAGGCACTCCTGAGAGACACGTGATGCTGAGAAAGAGACCCCTAGAGACATGGATTGCTGAGAGACAGACACTGAGGGACACACATTGCTGGGAGAGAAACTGAGAGAGACTGTTGGCTGAGAGACAGTGGGCTGAGAGAGACTGACCATTGTTCCTGAACTTGAATTGTAGCCTGGTGCTTCCCTAATAAGCCCCATAATCTGTGAGTTTTGTGTGGCCACTGCAGCGAATTATCAAACCCAGCAGAGAGGTGGTGGGTGCTGTGGGAGGAACAGTTGGTGAAAGGGCTGGCGTGAGGCAGCATGACTGGCCTGACAGGGATAGGCCTTGGGCTACTGATGGTGATTCTGTCTTCCTCTTGGGGGATTAGAGGAGGTCAGAAGATGCAGCCTCCATGCCTCTTTGGCAATTAGCCATAAGATTTGGGCAAAGGTGTAACCTCTCTGAACTACAACATCTCTAAGATGGTGTCTTAGACCGCAAAGTCCTAAGTTTGTGGATCAGATGTCAGGCTGGAGGCTTCTTTTGACTCACATTGCTGCAAGGGCTGACAAAACCAAGATCAGCAGAGAAGATGGCAGGAGGCTGGTTCACAGGCTGCATGGGCTAATGAATCTCAAGGTCAGCAAACAACATAGTGAGCCAGTGACTCAAGTCCAGAGGTTAGGTGATGGAGAGCCAGATGCAGGATCCAGATGGAACAAAAAGCCAGAGATCTTTGCCAGGAGGTCCACACATATAGGAAGAAGGCCACACCCCTGAGGAAACTCCCTTTCAACTGATTGGCTGCTCATAGAAGACATCATCATGGAGGTGATTACACTATATCAGATCTCATCATGGGGGATAACTACATCATAACTGCTAAACCACTAAGAACCATGGCCCCGATGAGGTGACACACAACCTTAACTATGATGGATGGATATTAATATCTGTCTTGCAGGATGTTATTATGAGAATGAACTAGACAATAAATATATCTAAAATGTTTGATAAGTGATCAAAAATCCATCATCATTATTATTACCATTAAGGTAGCCACCATCATTATTGAGTTCACATTGCCCAAATCCATATTCTCATGGACATTTGCCTTTTATTTTACCATTGCCTGGTGCTTTCCTAGACACTGATGGAAAAAAAAAAAACTGATGGAGATAAAACTCATCCCACCATTTTGTCATTGTAACTGTTCCTGAGTGAGGCACAGCTTAATTTAGGACATATGAAATCAGTGCATTCCCAGACTTTATTGCAGCCTGGGAAGAAAAACATAAAAATGAGGGTAATAACACAGTATAGGGGTTGTCAGATACTGTGAGATAGAGTGGAAGGTTAAGTGGGAAGAGGGATCAAAGATGTTAGTAAAGTCTTCACGGAAATGGCTTTATCTATACTTCCTAGCTCTCCCCACTCAAGTCAACAAAACACAATGACAAAAGAGAAAAGGAGGACACAGTGTGGCCTGGGACAGCCAAATGAGGCTGAGATTTTGTTTTAACCACACAATAAGAAAACTTCAAATACATATTTTGAAATTTTCTTTATTGTTTTGTTCTTGTTGATAATATACACAGCAAAACATACACCAATTCAACAGTTTGTACAAGTACCATTTTGAGGCATTGATTATACTCTTTGGGTTGTGCAACTATTCTCATCCTTCTTTTCTGAGCTTTTCCTCCCCCATTAACATAAATTCACTGCCCCTTAATATTGCTATCTCATCTTTCAAGTTGCTGTTGTCTCTTTGGTCCCATATAGATAATTGTGAAAAAAACATAATACTCAGATGGTTTTTACAAGTTAAGCCAAACTATTGCTTGGTTTTTAAAAGATTTAAGGGTATATTTCCAGTTTAAAGTTTACATATTACCTCAGGGCAATAGTTTCAGGGGTTCATTCAACCTTCATGGCTCCAGGAAACCTGGAGTTTATGAGAATTTGAAATTCTGTTCTGCATTTTTCCCTTTTTGATCATGATTCCTCCATAGAATCTTTGACCAAAATGTTCTGAGGAGTGAGCCAGGCACCATCCAGTTCTTCTGGTCTTATGGCAAAGGAAAAATCTCATATTTTATGAATGTCTGGTGAAGAGAATGAAATTGAACATATTCAGTGTGCTCAACATACTCCTAGATACCAGGTAAAGTATAAAATAGACCACCTCTGCTTTAGGTAGCTTTAAATGAAATTAGGCTGCAGATGAAAGAAAAGTGTTTTTTTTTTTTTTTTTCCTTAAAAAGAATACAGATATAAAGTAACCATGGTTACTTTGGTATGGTTAATACCAAATATACTATGAATAATATTAATGAAAATTGTTGTTGCTATGTGCTGTTGAGTCATCTCTGACTCATAGTGACCTTATGTACAGCAGAACGAAACACTGCCCGGTCTGTGCCAGCCTCACAATCCCTGCTATACTGGAGCCCATCATTGCAGCCACTTTGTCACCCGATCTCGTTGAGGGCTTTCCCCTTTTCCTTTGACCTTCCACTTTACCAAGCAAGATATCCCTCTCCAGAGAATGGTCCTCTCTGTCAACATGACCAAAGCAGGTGAGGCAAAATCTGGCCATTCTTGTTTCCAAGGAGCATTCCAGATGCACTTACTCCAGGACAGATTTGTTAGTTCTTCTGGCAGTCTATGGTACTCTCAGTATTCTTTGCCAACACCACAACTCAGAAACATCAACTCTTCTTCAATCTTCCTTATTCATTGTCCAGCTCTCATGTGCATAAGAGGTGATTGAAGATACTATGGCTTCCGTTAGGCGCACCTTAGTCTTCAAGGAGACATCTTTGCTCTTCAGCACTTGAAAGAGGTCTTTTGCAACAGATTTTCCCAGTGCAATGCATCTTCTGATGTCTTGACTGCTGCCTCCATTCATGTTGACTATGGAAACAAATAATATGAAGTCCTTGGCAACTAATCTTTTTTCCATTTACCATGATGCTGCTTATTGGTCTGGTTGTGAGGATTTTCATTTTCTTTATATTGAGGTGTAATCCATACTGCAGACTGTAGTCTTTATTCTTCATCAGTAAGTACTTTAAGTGATCCTCACTTTCAGCAAGGAAAGTTGTGTCATCTGTCTATTGCAGGTTATTAATGAGACTTCCTCCAATCCTGATGCCATGTTCTTCTTCATACAGTCCAGCTTCCTGAATTATTTGCTCAGTATACAGATTGAATAAGTATGGTAAAGGGATATAGCCCTGACACTCTCCCTTCCTGATTTTAAACCATGCAGTATCCCCTTGTTCTGTCTGAATGACAGCCTCCTGGTCTGTGTATAGATTCCTCATGAGCACAATTAGTGTTCCCATTCTTCTCAATGATATCCATAATTTGTTATGAGCCACACAGTCCAATGCTTCGCATAGTCAATGAAACATAAGTAAACATCTTTCTGGTATTCTTTGCTTTCAGCCAAGATCCATCTGACATCAGCTATGATATCCCTTGTTCCATGTCCTCTTCGAATCCAGCTTGCATTTCTGGAAGTTCTCTGTCAATATACTGCTTCAACTATTTTTGAATTATCTTCAGTAAGATTTTACTTGTGTGTGATATTATTGATATTGTTGGATAATTTCCATTCTGTGGGATCACCTTTCTTTGGATTGGGTACAAATATGGGTCTCTTCCACTCAGTTGGCCAGGTAGCGTTCTTCCAAATCTCATGCCATAGCTGAGCGAGTGCCTTGAGCACTGCATCCATTTGTTGAAACATCTCAGTGGGTGTTCTGTCAGTTCCTGGAGGCTTGTTTTTTTTCTTTTTTTTTTTTTTTTTTTTTTACCAATTCCTTCAGTTCAATTCCTTCAGTGCAGCTTTGATTTCTTAATACCATTAGTTCTTGATCATATGCCACCTCCTGAAATGGATGACCATTGACCAATTCTTTTTGGTATAGTGACTCTGTTCATTCCTTCCATCTTCTTTTGATGTTTCCTGCATTATTCAATGTATTGCCCATAGAATCTTTCAACATTGTAACTTGAGGCTTAACTTCTCTCCTCAGTTCTTTCAGCTTGAGAAATGCTGAGCATATTCTTCCCTTTGGTTTTCTAACTCCAGGTCTTTGCACATTTCATTATAATAATTGACTTTGTCCTCTAAAGTTGCTCTTTGAAATCTTCTGTTCAGATCTTTTATCCTGTAATTTCTTCCGTTTGTTTCGTTCAAGGGCATGAGAATGAAAATGATAATCATAATAATGGATTATTTATTTTCAACTTATATCAATCACTGTTAGACACTTTATGTATATGGATGTGTTTAATTTAAATAACTACAAATATGTAGGCAATAATCTTGATTTTAGTAATGAGTAATATATATTGAAGGAAAGTGATATATTTGATCCATAAGAGCTCTGGTAGCATAGTGCCAAAGGCACTTGATGGCTAACCAGAAGGCTGGCGGTTCAAACCCACCAGCCACTCCTCAGAAGGAAGGTTGGGCAATCTACTTCTGTAGTGATACCACCTGGAAACCCAAAGAGGGGTCACTATGAGTCAGGGCCGACTCGACCTCACATAACAACAACAATATATCTGATCCATAGATGCACAGTATTCTTAATAATATAACTAACAGGCTATGAAAGAGTTTATTTATCAGGACTACAAAAAATTGGAAATAATGCTTTGAATAAATAAATATCCACAATTGAAATTGTTTTCAAGTGTAGTTCAAAAATATAAGAAGTACAGGATAGTAGTTGTCTCAATAACCCTTGGTATAAGAAATTTACTTTTTAATGTGCTCATAAAAATGTGTTTATACCACCAGTAATTTAAAATAATGATGCTACATGCAACAACTATTATTGCAATACATAATTTCAGCCTACTAATAATTAAATAACACTGCAAGTTATATTAAAACTTCTGTCATGTATTCCTAAAATGAATTGCCTTATATCATCCTTATGTAATCCAAACCTTATGTTTCTTCATTATTTGAAACCTTTGTGAGATGAGGATTTCCAACAAACATGTTAGAGTCAAAATGCATTGTGTATTTCTCTAATTTTCTCTTTTTTTAATGTGATGGGTTTTAAGCAAACAATGGTAATATATAAACATGAGACTATCTTCCCACAGTGCAATCAATTCAAGATCATGTTCCAGCAGTGATGATGAAAGTCCTTCGTTCATCATGTGCAATTGAAGAGGCAGTTAATTTGAGTAGTTTTTTTGGCAGGGATCAAGTCTGTGCATGGAAATGGATACAGTGGCAACTATGCCCATAGCATTACCATCCAAATTAATGTTAATGCTTTAATGATCACCTTATAAATATTAATATACTCATTAGTTTATTTTCGCAATGGTTACTTCTCATACATGTGTCATATCCTACCCCAATAAAAAGAAACAGAAATGTCAGTAGGAAAGTGTGCATTTGACAGTCTACTGCTCACTGTGGAGTTCTTCTTAACTTATTTTACCTAAGTTTAGGGAATAGGTTTTTTTTGGAATATTTAAATATAAAGGAAGTAGTTTAGTTATTAGATATGGGCTTCTTGGACTATACATAGGATGGTGTACTGTTTTTAGATTTCTGAATGCTTGCCCTAAATGTTAAGAAAAATATGTGATCTTGATAGTACTTCTGGTAATGAAAATACAAGTAATAAACAAAAAAGATGTAGAGGCAAAGTAAATTAAGAGTAAGTAGAGAAAATGGGAATGTAGGAGAGGAAAGAAAGAGAATGGAATGAAGCAATGGAACGAAGGACTCAGCAAACACAAAACAAGGGATTACTTTCTTCAATGTTTCTTCTGCGAGTTAAGTAGTTGCTGTGAGTAGTTAATCTTATCTGATGATTATCTCTCTTATGTTAAACTAAGCCTCTAATATTTTTATTTTAAAGGTTCTGAGGTATTCTTGTTGGGGCAACTCAGAGACGTCAACAGCCAAGCCTCAGCATTTCTTGTCTGTTCCTGATGGTCCACAGCATGGGTGCTGCAGTTCCAGCCATGGGTTGAAAATTATAACAGGAAGACCCATTTGGTCAAGAAAGGGAAAGTGGATTGATTCTGGTGTAGTTTTTCTAACAAAACACAGGATCTTCTGAGGGTTGGATATGAAAATGAAGCAAACACAATCAAGGATAAACTGTAATTGAGAAAATAAAGTTGGAATTGGTAAGTGATGTAGGAAAATAAGAGAGGTCATGGGGTCTGCACTGAGGATGTCAAGTGGACAGACCTGGAGATAAGATGATTGAAGAAGCATCTTCCCAAAGATTTAAAAAAATAAAATCCGGTTTAGTCCATCACAAATACACACTACAGAAAAACTACTATAAATTAATAATTAAAACATCATTAACCTTTATCCAAGAACAAGAAGTATTTATTTAATAACATTTAATTTATATTAATAAAACAAATTAGTTATTAATAATTTAGAACTACATTAAGAAGTGTATGTGTATCATTGAATCATCACAGTACACACATGAAATAAGTAATAATAATGATATTTTATAGATGAAGAATTACAAGCTAATGGAGATGAACTTGTCTAATGTCTCAAAAGTTTTGGACCTTCATTTGCTGATGTAGCATGACTCAAAATGAGAACAGCTGAAAGCATCCATTAATAATCAGAACATAGAATGAGCACAGTAAGAAAATCAGAAGCTGTCAAAAATGAAATAGAATACATACAAACTGATGTCCTAGGCATTAGTGAGCTGAGGTGAATTAGTATAGGCCATTTTGAAGTAGACCATCATATGGTCTACTATGCTGGGAATGACAAAGACAAAGGGCATTGCATTCATTGTCAAAAAGAACATTTCGAGATGTATTCTGAAGTACAGTGCTGTCAATGATAGGATGATATACATACACCTACAAGGACAAACACTTGATACTACTATTATCCAAACTTATGCAACAACCACAAAACCCAAAGATGAATAAATTGAACGTTTTTACCAAACTCTGCAGTCTGAAATGGACCGAACATAAAATCAACATAAGTTGATAATTACTGGTGATTGGAATGCAACAATTGGAAACAAATAAGAATCACTCGTAGTTGGAAAATATGGCCTTGGTGATAGAAATCACACTAGAGATCATACGAGAGAAATTTGCAAGACTAATAACTTATTCATTGCAAACACCCCTTTCAACAACATAAAAGGCAATTAACTATGCACATGAATTTTGTCAGATGGAATACAGAAGAATCAAATCGACTACATCTGTGGAAAGAGATGATGGAGAAGCTCAATATTATCAGTTAGAACAAGACTAGCGACCAACTGTAGAGCAGACCATCAATTGCTCGTGTACAAGTTCAGATTGAAGCTGAAGAAAATTAAAACAAATCCAAGACAGACAAAATATGACATTAAGTATATACCATGTGAATTTAGAGACCATCTGAAGAATAGGTTTGATGAATTGAACACCAGTAAACAAAGACCAGATGAGTTGTGGGATCATGTTCTGGTTACCTAGTGTCCCTCCAATAGGAATATACTGCAAAATGGGATGGCTTGAACAAACAGGAGTTTACTCTCTTACAATTTTGGAGGCTAGAAGTCTGAGTTCAAAGTGCTGGGCTCTAGGGGCTGGGTGAAAGCCCCTTGATCTTGACTTCAGCTCTGCCTCTGGTCTGGCTCACTGAAGCCACAGGCTTTCTTCACTCAGGCAGCTGCTGGCCCTGAGGCTGACAAACTCAAGGTCAACAAGTAAAACACACTCAATTGATGTTACCAAACCACACAGGAGGCCATTCATTCAAGTCCACGGAAAGTCCTAAGTTCGGCAGAGCATGACAAGCTGCTGAACAATGAACAATTACATGGTTATATGCAGGATTCAAGCATGCCATAAGCTAGAGACCATTCCTATTCCCAAAGCTGTTTCTTACATATGGGAAGCAAACCATATACCCAAAGCAGCTACTCAGATTCCACCATGGAGTTAATTATCAATTTCACCATGGGGAATAACTACCTTCAGCTGTCCAGCTACTCAGCCAGTCCCAGCCAAGTTGACACACAAACTTAACCACCACAGATGACATCATACATGAAGAAGGCAAAAGTTCACTAAAAAGACAAGAAAGTAATAAAAGGCCAAAATGGATGTCAGGAAAGACTCTGAAACTTGCTCTTGAATGGAGATTAGTTAAACAAATGGAAGAAATGATGAGGTAAAAGATCTGAGCAAATGATTTCAAAAGCACCTTGACAAAGTAAGGTATTATTATAGTGAACTGTGCAAAGACCTCAAGTTAGAAAAGGGAAAGCATACTCAAGCTGAAAGAACTGAAGAAAAAATTCAAGTCTCAAGTTGCAATATTGAAGGATTCTAAGAAAGATTGGTCAATCTTCTTCTGTAGTGATATTGCCTCAGAAACCCAAGGAGGGGTTGCTATGAGTTGGATCCAACTCCACGGCAAAGAGTTTGGTTTGGTTTGGATGAGCAAAATATTGAACGATACATAAGGCATCAAAAGAAGATGGAAGAAATACACAGTCACTGTACCAAAAAGAATTGGTCAACATTCAACCACTTCAAGAGGTAGGATACGATCAAGAACTGAAGGAATAATTCTAAGCTGCACTAAAATAACTGGAGAGAGGCCATGCTCCAGGAATTGACAGAACAATTCTTGAGATGTTTCAAATAACACATGTAGTGCTGAAGGTACTCACTCTTTGTTTGTTTGTTTGTTCTTTAATTTTTATTGTGATTGGGGTGAAAGTTTACAGAGCAAATTTCACTTTCCATACAGCAGCTCACATACACTTCATTTCATGACATTAACTATAATTTACACAACACAACAGCTCCTCTCCCACTTCCTTCCCATAGTTACCTCTTCTCTATGTCCTTCCCTTCCATGTACTCCTGCCCCCCAAGCTGTCTCCCTGTACATACACAGTCCTTCTATTCTGCCATGATTAATCTCTCCAAAGAGCATATCTACCTATTGTAAATGTTCAGCTCATATGCCTGTCTTTTGTCTGCCAGGAAGCCACCAGAGTGGGTTCAATTCCAGACCTAAAGGTCAACTAGGGCCATAGTCTCAGTGGTTCCATCAGGCTCTATAAGACCAGCAAACCTGGTCCTTTTTCTTTTCTTTTCTTTTCTTTTAATGATTTTGAATTTTCTTCCACATTATTCTCCCACTCCATCCAGGATCTCCTACATAGATCCCCCTCTGAGTGGTTGACAGTGGTAGCCAGGCACCATCTAGTTCTTCTGGTCTCAAAGTCATATAAGTTGAGGATTGCATGGTGTACCAATTGCTTGGACTAACTATTTCCATGTGTCTTTGGTTTTCTTCATTCATCTTTGCTCTGGAAGAGGAGAGTGCCATCATTGTATCAAGATGGCCTCTTGCAAGCTTTTAAGATCCCTGTCGCTAATAGGCAAAGTAGGATGTGAAACAATGTTTTTGTGTAGTATGTTATGCCAATTGGGTGCACTCATTTTTACCAAGAAATTTGAAAGACAGCTACCTGACCTACTGACTGGAAGAGATACATATATATTCCCATTCCAAAGAAATGTGATCCAACAGCATGTGGAAATTATCAAACAATATCATTAATATCACATGTAAGGAAAATTTTGCTCATGATAATTCAAAAACTGTTGCACCAACGTATTCACAGAGAACTGCCAGAAATTCAAGCTTGCAGTGAATTGCTTGATGTGGCCCTTCTAGCCATTGTCCTCCATTCTGTGATGTTTTGTAAATCTCATTATCCATGCCTATTTGGGGTGGTGTGGTAGTTAAGGTCAGGTATCAACTTGGCTGGGCAGCTGGTAGTAGTCATTCCCT
>NW_006921616.1:4084236-4086703 GCF_000298275.1 Orycteropus afer afer
AAATACAGAACCCTAAGACTGGGGAAATTACTGGGAGGAGGAGGAGTTAATGTCTGAAATGATGGAGTGGCATGGTAGTTTGGACATTTGGCACATCTTTAACCTCCGCCTCATGGGGACCGGCCTCGTGCTGATCTTTCTAAGAGAAATTGTTCAAGCAAAGCTGGATTCAGAGAGGATGTGGAACCAAGGATATCATTACTGATGTCAGATGGATCTAGGCTGGAAGCAAAGCATACCAGAAAGATGTTTATCTGTGTTTTATTGACTATGCAAAGATCATATGGATCATAACAAATTACAGATAACATTGTGAAGAATGAGAATTCCAGAACAATTAATTGTACTCATGAGAAATATACATAGACCAAGGGCCAGTAATTTGAACAGAAAATTAGAATGTTGCATGGCTTACAATCAGGAAAGGGGCCTGTCAGGTTTAGATCCTTTCACCGTACTTGTTAAGTCTGCATGCTGAGCAAATAATTGACAAGCTTGACAATATTAAGAAGAATGCAGCTTCAAGACTGAAGGACATTAACAACATGCAATATGCAGATAACACAACCTTGCTTGCTGAAAGTGTAGATGACTTGGAGCACTTTCTGATGAAAATCAAAACTACAGTCTTCAGGATGGATTATATATACCTCAACATAAACTAAACAAAAATCTTCACAACTGGACCAATAAGCAAAATTATGATAAATGGAGAAAAAATTGAAGTTGTCAAGGATTTCCTTTCATTTTAATCTACGATCAATGCCCATGGAAGCAGGAGTCAAGAAATCAAATGACATATGGCATCAGGTAAATTTGCTGCAAAAGACCTCTTTAAAGGGATGAAGAGCAAAGATGTCACTTTGAAGACTAACATGCATCTGACTCAATCATGGTATTTTCAGTATGCATGTGAGAGCTGAACAATGAATAAGGAAGACTGCAGAATTGATGCATTTGAATTGTGATGTTGGTGGAGAATATTGAATGTACCTTGGATTGTTAGAAGAATGAACATATCTGCCTTGGAGGAAGTACAACTAGAATGTTACTTAGATGAGATAATCTTCAGACGTAATCTCTCATATTTTGGTCATGTTGTCAGGAGGAACCAGTCCCTGGAGAAAGATATCATGCTTGGTAATGTAGAGCATCGAAGAAGAAGAAGTCAAATCTGCACTGAAGGAAGTGGTGAAAAACAAGACTCCAGGAATTGACGGAATATCCATTGAGATGTTTCAACAAATGGATGCTGTGCTGGAGGCACTTATTCAGCTATACCAGGAGATTTGGAAGACAGCTACCTGGCCAACTTACTGGAAGAGATCCATATTTGTATCCTTTCCAAAGAAAGGTGATTCCACAGAATGTGGAAATTATCGAACAATATCAATAATATCTCACACAAGTAAAATCTTACTGGAAATAATTCAAAAATGGTTGCAGCAGTATATTGACAGAAGTCTTCCAGAAATGCAAGCTGGATTCAGAAGAGGATGTGGAATAAGGGATGTCATTGCTGATGTCAGATGGATCTTGGCTTAAAGCAAAGAGTACCAGAAAGATGTTTACTTATGTTTTATTGACTATGCAAAGCATTTGGTTATGTGGATCATAACAAATTGTGGATAACATTGAGAAGAATGGAAATTTCAGAACACTTAATTGTACTCATGAGGAACCTGTTCATAGACCAGAAGGCTGCTGTTCAAACAGAAAAGGGACACTCCAAGGTTTAAAATCAAGACAGAGGGCATCAGAGTTGTATCCTTTCACCATACTTAATTTCTATGCTAAGAAAATAATCTGAGAAGCTGGGCTGTATGAAGAAGAACCTGGTACCAGGATTGGAGAAAGAATCATTAACAACCTGCCACACACTGACAACACAACTTTGCTTGCTAAGAGTTAGAATGACTTGAAACACTTACTGATGAAGATTGAAGAATACAGTCTGCAGTATGGATTACACCTCACTGTAGAGAAAACAAAAATCCTCACAACTGGACCAATAAGCACCATCATGATAAATGGAGGAAAGACTGAAGTTGTCAAAGACTTCACATTACTTGGTTCTACAATCAATGCCAATGGAAGCAGCAGTCAAGATATTAGACGATGTCTGTTATTGTAAAAGTTAAGGAAAGGTTTATCTGTAGAAGGAAATTTCCTTTGTTGGTTACCAGGGGTGGGAGGGAAGGGGAGGGAACACTGTTAGATAGGTAGAGATAGGTATTGATTTTGGTGAAGAGAAGGGCAATGTACCAAATCTGAGTTACCAATATGGCACCTTTGAGGATGAGAAAGACATAGAGAGGTACATGGGAGGTACAGACAATAAATACAAACCCTTTTGCACATACAGTACTACATTGTCAGTGAAGGCAAACATGGGTATATGGAGAGATAGATGAGTGGACAGGCTAAATGATTAGGTATGTCTATGAAATGGGGAGTGTATCCAAGA
>NW_006921616.1:4087636-4109505 GCF_000298275.1 Orycteropus afer afer
AAGATATTGGACGATGTATAGCAGTGGGCTAATCAACTGCAAAAGACCTCTTTCAATTGTTGAAGAGCAAAGATGTCTCCTTGAGGACCAAGGTGCCCCTGACACAAGTCATGATATTTTCAATTGCCTCATATGCATGTGAGAGCTGGACAATGAATAAGGAAGACCAAAGAAGAGTCAATGCTTTTGAGGTGTGGTGCTGACAAAGAATGCTGAAAGTACCATGGACTACCAAAAGAACTAACAAATCTGTCCTAGAAGAAGTGCAGGTAGAATGTTCCTTAGAAGTGAGAATGGCCAAACTTTGTGTCACCTACTTCGGTTGTGTCGGAAGAAGAGACCATTTCCTGGAGAAGGATATCATGCTTGGTAAAGTGGAAGGTCAATGAAAGTGAGGAAGGCTCTCAACAAGATAGATTGACACAATGGCTACAATGATGGGCTCAGGTATAGCTAGGATTGTGGAGCTGGCACAACATCTGGCAGTGTTTCATTCTGCTGTACATAGGGTCACTGTGAGTCACAGATGACTTGACGGCACCTAACAACAACAACAACAATGTAGAGGATCCGTGAAAAAGGGAAAGATCCTCAACCAGATGGATTGACACAGTGACTGTGACAATGGGCTCAAGCAGAGCAACAATTTTGAGGATGGCATAGGACCAGGCAATATTTTGTTCTGTTATTCATAGGGTAGCTATGAGTTGGAACCAACTCAATGGCATCTAATAACAACATCTCCAAAATTGGTAGTAAGGAGGTAAGTATGGTTATAACTATCAACTATCCCATTATCCAACATTTCACATTTACAAGAGTAGTACAAAATTTACTATCTGACAATAAATTTACTATCTGACAATAAATTTACTATCTGACAATAAAATTTACTATCTGACGGAATAGTACAAAATTTACTATCTGACAGTAATTTACTATCTAACAGTAATGAACATTGCATTGTGAAATGAGTAACTAGCTGCGATAGTTAAGATTGCGTCAACTTGACTGGGCCATGGTTTTCAGTGGTTTGGCAATTATGTAATGATATAATTTCCCAGTTATGTAATTATATCATCATCCTCCATTTTGTGATCTGATGTGGTCATCCTCAATTTTACATAATATGTGTTTTTGCATAACAACTCAGTCTTTCGAAAGTAATGATGTCAATAAATGGGAAGTGGGTGCATTATCTCACCATTTTTTTTATATCAGAAATCAGATTGGCTTTGTTGGTTACTTGCTGTATATTTCACAGAGCTGAATCACATAGTCAAGTAAGTGAACTCTTATCAAGAGGTTCAGAGAAGAATCCACTTTCAGTCTCATTAGGTTGCCAACTGAACTCAGTTCCTTGCCACTGTAGGATGGAGAATTCTGCTTCTTTGTTGGGTGTTGGCTGGGAGTAGTTCTTAGCTTTTAGAGGCTGCCCATGTTCCTTGGCTCATGACCACCTTCTTCCATCTCCAAAGCAAGTGTGGACCGAGTCCTTCTCGTCCTTCAGATCCCTCTATCTTATTTTCCCAGCGCATCTTTTTTCACTATTCTTTCATCTCATGTGATTAGTATCTGGCCATCTAAAACCCATAACCTTAATTCTAACTGCAAAATCCCCTCACAAATGCCCTAGGTTATTGTTAGGTAGGATAGAGGACTACAGTCTCGGAGGGTCATCTTTAGTATTCTGCCTGTTGCACATCTGATGGGTAGACAAAACAATACCTGTTCCTCACAAACACCTTCCAGGCTACCCTCTTGTGCCGTCTTTCTCAATCCACTGTTAAAATGACAGCATGTCGTAGGCTATACAAAGGTGTTAACATGGCTTGAGGGCCAAGGAAGTGGAAGAAGAAGGGCAGATACAAGTATATCCAATAACTTCCCTGGCGACCAGGTCTTAAATTAATGGGCCCAGTCCCAGACTTTGGTTTAGATAGCTCAAACTTCCACTACACTCCAATCTCAGATGCATGAGTGGGAACAAATCACCACATTCAAAGAACGATGCAATGATAATGGAGAAGGAATTACCATTTACACACAATAAACGAAAAGCACATGTGGAGACAAACCAGGTTAAACAATTAGGGGGAAAATCTGGCATAGCTTTAAGAAACAAAAGACACAGGTTCTACCTCTGAGAGAGCTCACTGTTTTTTTTTATTTTCTAATTTATAGATCTAATGCTTTCCCTTCCTTGATGCCATCATAGCATCCAATTTTGTGAATATAGTAACACTGAATCAATGTTCTCATGTGTAAAATGAAAAGACTAGATTACAGTAAAGGAGTTCTGGTGGCGTAGTGCCTAAGGTATTTGACTGCTAACCAGAAGGTTGGTGGTTCAAACCCACAAGCCACTCCTCAAAAGGAAGACTGGGCAATCTACTCCCGTAGTGACAATGCCTTAGAAACCCATGGAGGAGTTGCTATAAGTCGGAACTGACATGACAGCGGTGAGTTTGGTTTTTTGGTTATATTACATTAAGGTACAGCGAATATAGCATTCAGGAGTCTAGTCTCCCTCCTATGTACATAAATGACTGACAAGGATGATCTTTCTTACTTGACAGAACACAGATTGAAAATAACAGTCACATTTAAGAGACAAGTTATTTTAAGAAATAAATGAAGTCATACACATAAAGTACTTTGCACAGTACCTGGCACAGAAGACATGGAAAAGTGGTATTCTTCTCAGGAGAGAACTCCAGAAGCCTCTGCCAATCACACATCAGACTCATTCCAGGGATGATAAATTGTTTGTATTTTGCATGCTACCTGAGATCAATTCTGCTGGCTTGGCACACTCTTGCAGGAGGAAGCTGTTAGATGAATAATGCCTCCCAATGATAGGGTTCAACCCAGGAGGTGGGGGGAAGACATGCAAATGCCAGTTTCGAATTCAAATTTTTTAAATCTGACTGTTAAATACATATTCCGAAGCTTCCAGATATTAATACCTAGAATTTACTAGGTCCTTTTGGAATAGTGTTTAAATTACTGAACGTTTCCTGCCTTCCATTTTCATTTTCTTCTCTACAAAATATAGTATATATCCTGGTTCAACATGGGTATTTTCATTTTGGTCATAGACTTACTTCTATGTCTCTTCAGATATTAATTCCAAAGGATCACTTTATAGCTAGAAAATGCAATGGCTTCGAAAATTCCTACTGGAAACGAAGTCTTTCTCTGCACAAAATGGCTTTAATGGAAAAAAGAAAAACAAAAAAAAAAAGAGGAAGTGATAATAATAATGTCACCATTAGCTGTTTCTGCAGGATCTCAATGGTCCCCTGTTGGAGTGGCAGAGCAGATGCTCTGAAATGCCAGTTAAATGGAGAGTGAAAATCAGATGCTGCAAAATCCATAAAAACACCAAAAACATAAGAAGAAGAAATTCTAGTGGCAATAAATTTTGTTAATAAGGTAGAACCAATATATTGCTTTAATGGATGCATCTGAGCCTGTGTGAAATCTTTTTGTAACAAAAATACAGATGATTTTCCACTAGAAGATGACCCATTAAAGCTTCTTGTAACAAAAGTGTTCAGGCATTTTGATGGCTTTCAGCAGGACGTTCTTTCCATTCATTATCTGCCTGTTGAGCACCAGTAGATATTTTATTGCTAATATCCAGGCTAAGACAGAGGAGTGGGAAGGGCCTGGCGATCTACTTCCAAAATATCAGCCAATGAACACTGTGAATCACAAGGCTCTGATCCCTTTGTGCATGGGGTCACCGACCCAAGGGAGCTTATGTTCTGCAGCGGACGTCCTCCAAGTGTGATCTCTGGCCTAGCCACCTCAGCTACACCAGGGACCTAGTTACATGCAAATTCTCGGCCCCTCCTAAAATGGACTAATTCAAAAACTGTGGGATGGAGCCCAGAAATCTGTGCTATAACAAGTCTGCCAGGTGAATCTGATGCTAAAGTGCCAATGCCTTTTAAAAAGCCGCTGATGTATAGGATGCAACCATGTGCTGCAGAGGCGACTTCAACAAATGACGACGCCATTTATGTTAGAGCAGAGCTGGGCCTCAGTGTTTGCAGTGGCTGATTTCTTTGGAAGAAGATCACCAGGACTTTCTTCTGAGCTGCCTCTGGGTGCACTTGAACATGCAACCTTTCAGATAGCAGCCGAGAGCTTTAACACGTTGACTACCCAGGGATTCCAATGGATAGGATAATGCAATGCAACGCAACACACTGCCATCGAGTCAGATCAGACTCATAGCAACCCTTCCTTGGGTTTCCGAGGCAGTATCACTACAGAGGTAGATTTCCCAAACTTCCTTCTGAGGAGTGGCTGGTGGGTTTGAACCACCAGCCTTCTGGTGAGCAGTCAAATGCCTTAGGCACTAAGCCAAACCATGAGCTTCACCTGCTCATCCTTGTGTAAAAAGACATTTTGCATATGTGAGACCTGTTTCAACAAATTGGTGGCAATAAATTCCTAAGTGACAATTATATAAAAGCTTTACATCATACAACAAAAATCTCAAAACATTTAAAAATTCAATTTTTACTGGGTTCTATTATGGGTAGTATTTGCCCTACTTTTGCTAGCATAGTGGCTAAGACACTTGCCTGCTAACCAGACGGCTGGCGGTTCAAACCCACCAGCCACTCCTCGGAAGGAAGGTTGGCATCCTACTTCCGTAGTGATACTGCCTCGGAAACCCAAGGAGGGGTCGCTATGAGTCGGGGCCGACTCGACGGCACATAACAACAACAACAACAACAGGTATTAAAATAATACTTTGCTTTGAAGGTATTCAATCTAGTTAAGCCAAGCACATGCATTTATTATCGGTACATTCTCAGACAACCCTGAAAGGTTAGATATAGGCCAAGAAGATATATCTGTTTTGCATTGTGATTGCAGATTCAAAATTCTTCAGCATCAGAGTTGTACTTCAAAATCTATCAACTCACCAATAATTTCTTTCAAGCTGTCAAAGTGTCACTTGTCCTTCTAGCACTTGGAACAAACAGTGCCAAAGCATCTGCTAGTAAAAAATGTAGGACCTAAGGAATTACAACAATTTTAAATTTTAATTACATTTCTTTCTTTCCAGAAGTCTGATTTATTTCAGATCCTGAACGTATAAGCCCTGATTTATGGCTTGGATAGTTTCTTATGTCCCCAGATAAAAACACTTAAAAGTAAAGTTATATATTCCTGGGCAATATACCTGAGCCAAATGGCTGGAGCCCAAGCCTTTTGCTGCAATATTGAGGTTACTAATAGATAAGTGTGTGGCATTGAGGCAAGCTTTGGGTTCAGGCATCTTTGACTTTCATGGGTTTGCTTTCCTAACCTTCATAATATGGCGCATTCCTAGTCATCCAGACATATTTGAATGTAAAGAGATATGTGTATAATTAATGAGCAACTAAACCAAAGCCCAAAGCCAAACCCATTGCCATCAAGTCAATTCTGTCTCATAGCAATCCTACAGAACAGAACAGAATTGTTCATAGGGTTTCCAAGGCTGAAATCTTTATGGGAGCTGATGACCATCTTTCTCCCATGAAGTGGCTGGGGATTAGAACCACCAACCTTTCAGTTAGCAGCCAAGTTCTTTTACCACTGCACCAGCAGGGCTCCTTAGACAACCGCATGCTTGTAAATACATTATTTAAGCTCATGGTAGGCAAGGCAGCCTTGTGGCATGATGCTATTTGTGCTGCTCCCCTGATAATTGTGCATCACTCGGAAGAGCACAGTAATTTTGTAATTAAGGCTTGGTACACATTACCTTTAATCATATAAAGCAGCCTTGCATGGAAGGATCTGTATATAAGCGTGAGCATGTAAGTGTGTGTATATATGATTTTGTGCACAGGGATTTTTCTGCCTCTAATGAGAGAGGTTTCTTCCCTTTGATAAACTGCCTGGCTGATCTGGTTCAAATACCTTTTTGATGTGAGAGAGAAAAATAAGGTACAAGGGAGACAAGTTAAACAGAAAGGCACCTCTGGATACTCTTCAGGAAGAAATCACTTTATTGGGAATGGACAGCAGAGCTGACACCATGTTGAATGCTCACGTGAATGCTCACGAGAAAAGTCTTCGATTTATTGCTAGAGAGAGACCCTGATATGGGAAATTCTATGAAGGTGTTCACATGCAAGAAGTTATCAGTAATCCCTTCTTACAGGCCACTATTTGTTTTCTCCTTGAGCATTTGTCTAGGTTAAAAAACACAAGTGTGGAATGTTGGAAATGATTTACTTTCTTGGTTTATTTAATTTATTTCCACAATAATCTATAGCCATCCAATCTAGATCAAAGTGGCAAGTCCAAAGTAAAATTGTGCTGCAGCACAATTTTAGATCAATGCCCACCCATTTCTGCAGACCTCCAGAAACTTCTCGCCACTTTTGGCTTCTAGCATCCAGCTCTGCAGCTACGCTTGGACCTGCCAAATTCAAAAGTCTCCTTGCACTGTTCCAAGAGGCACAGACTGGAGCTGTGGAGAAGGATCCAGCTGATAGAAGTGTTTTATTTGTTTTAGTCCATAGGATGTATCATCATAGTTTGTCGTTTTGTTGTTATTGTTTTTTTCTCTCCCATTCAGTCAGTTGCCAACAGTTGATGATTGAGATAGTTCACATAAAAATCTGGACTATTGCCTCCTCTTTAGACGTTGGAGCTGCCAACCACATCAGGCCTCCTCCATGACCACATGGTAGGACCACCCTGTGGGCAGCAGAAGGGGGTCTGTGTACTTCAGGCAACCTCTGTCCTCAACAATAACACTCCAGTCTGTGGCCAAGTGCCAGCAGCCCTTTATCCTCAAGCTTCCACTGATGTTGTTCTTATACTTGATTCACTTTCCTCATTTATATCAGCAGCTGACCTCAGTAGCCTCTTGAGATTTTCGTAGGACTTTGAACCGATCCATTCCAGTTTGACTTCTTGCTGAAAATTTGCATTTCCACCCCAGATATACTGAATCAGAATCCATATTTTAAACAGACCCCAAGGGATTCTTATAGATCCCCTGTATTAGGATGACTTCACAGTCGCAGATAAGCACCTTGAGGGAATGGGTCACCGGGCCTGGAGGCTGGGGACCATGGTCACAGGGGACATCAAATTTACATGGCACAATATAGTATGCAAACATATTGTTCTATATCTTACATCAGTGAACAGCAACTGGGGTCTTAAAAGCTTGCAAGTAGCAATCTCAGTGACAGCTATTAGTCTCTCCTTATCCAGAGCAAAGAGGAGTAAGAAAATCAAAGACACATGGAAACAGTCCAAAGTACTAATGGACCATAAGAACCAAAACCTATATGACTGAGACCAGAAGAACTCTAGATGGTGCCTGGCTACCAAGGCCAACCATTAAGAAAGTGATCAAAATTGGAGATCCTAGAAAGAATGGGAGAAAAATGTGGAACAAAACTCAAAATCATAAAAAAGACCAGGCTTACTGGTCTGATAGAGACTGGTGAAACTCAAGACTATAGCCTCAAGTCACCCTCAGACCTGGAACTGAACTCACTCCCATGCCTTAACTCTCAGGCAAACAATAGACAAGCCTACGAGCTGAACATTACACTAGGGAGATGCACTCCTTGGAACAGTCAACCACTAGATATCAGAAGGGCAGCATTTGCACAGGGAGAAAAGTAGGGAGCCAAGAATACATAGGCAAGAAGGACACAGAGAAAGGGTAACTACAGGGAGGAAGTGGGAGGTGAGCTGTTATACTTTTCGGTATGTAGCCAGTGTCACACAGCAAAATGTGTAAGAACTACTGAATGTAAAATAAATCTGCTTTATAAACTTACACCTGAATCAGAATGTTGTTGTTGTTGTTGTTATGTGCCATCGAGTTGGACCCAACTCATAACGACCCCTCCTTGGGTTTCCAAGGCAGTATTCCTACAGAAGTAGATTGCCCAAGCATCCTTCTGAGGAGTGACTAGTGGGTTTGAACTTTCAGCCTTCTGGTTAGCAGAATGCCTTAGGCACTACGCTACCAGAGCTCCTAAATCAGAATAGAAGGTTAAAAAAAAAAAAAAAGAATCACTTGGGGATCTTGTTAAAAGAGAATCTTTAGAAAAAATCAATGAGCTTTTTGAATCCAGCCATGTTGCTTCTCATTTTTGTAACCCAAATATCTGCAACAAAGTCTAAGCCTTATGGTATCATCTCTTTCTTTAATATTCAAATAACATTATTCAAAAGATTGAAAGTAACACTTTCAGTTTGACTGGGAAAGTTTCCAGGAAGTCACGAAGAAGATTTGGACAGGGCCAGTGCTTACTGAGGCCGCTGGTTTTCACCTATCACCTCCTGCCCCAATATCCTCCTGCTCCCTTTGATCATCTCAGGCCTTCTGGTCATGATATCTCTGAGTATCCCCATCCCCTTCTGATAGCCTTTCTGTCAAACAATGGACTTAGGCCTTCCTTGGTTGCTGTAAGTAGGATAGCATGAATACTTACTCTACTTAATTGTGGTGCTTCACAAAGTTAACTAATGGCTTTGGTGACAAAGTAAAAAACATAAAGAAACAACTTACAACAGGACACTGGGCAGGATAAGCAGGTAGACATTTAATTTGTGGCTTCTTAGACAACAACTTCCTTTCTCCCATCCCAGTCTTTCCTTTTCTCCTGGTTTTCAGATGGAAATCCAAAGGTCCCTTAGCATCACAAAACCTGTAGTGGGAAAAGCATAATCTCAATATACGGTGTGGGGTAGTTGTTTATTCATACAAAATAAAATCACTGGACCCCTAACTCACACCCCACATAAATATCCACTGCAGGTAGATGATGAACCCATAAAGCTTTTATAAAATATATAGAAGAACTTTATGACCTCAGGAGGTAGATTAAAGGCACAGAAAGTACTAATAGAAGAGTACATTCATCAACATTAAAATAAGTAAGGTGTGGGGTTGTTTGTGTTTAAGACTACATAAAGAGGGTGAAAAGATGAGCCAAAGAAAGAGATAAGTACATGCAATACATATAGCAGAAACAAGATTAATAATAACTGTGTGTGTGTGATAGAAAACTGGAAAAACATACAGAAAAATGGGGAAAGATTTCTACATATTTCTTTAGAAAACGAATTTATAAAGACAGTAAGTATTTGAAAAGGTTCTTAACTGCCATAGTCATTAAGGAAAATGCACATTTTGACCACAATAAGAAGATAAAGGACCCTTACACAATGTTTCCATAATTTTCAAATAAAAAGTATAAGATATTCAGTTAAAGTTGAATTTCAGATAAACAACAATTAAAAAAAAAAAAAGTTCATGTATGTGCCAAGTAATATTTGGGACATAATTACACTATATAACTATTTGTTTTTGACTTAAAATTCATATTCAACTGTGTGTCGTATATTTTATCTGGCAACCTTGATTACAGTGGAAAATAGTGTGCACTACTCAAATGTACACTTTTCGTAGAAGGATAAATAAATATAGGTATATTTATAGGTTGGCTAACTTTGGGATAAAGGGGGATGGTTACACAGAAATTTAAAAAAAGATAATTCTGGCATGTGGGAGGGCAATGTTCTGTCCCTCAGTCTTTCTATATATTTTATGTGCTTTTCTATACATGTTCATATTTCATAATTTTAAAAGGCTATAAAACACTCTAAGAAAACATATCTCCTCTTATTATGCAAACTTCATCTCAACCTTTCTTGTCTAGACTAAGCATAGCCAAAAGGCCTATTAAAGTGTTTATCAAACAAAGAAGAGCTATCCCTACCAGAGATTACCAAGCACAGAGTAAAATAATAAATATAACATTACAAGACCTAGGAGTCATAGGTAATCCTAGATTGTCATGAAACAGTAATATGGTACTGTTATTTATTTATGTTTTTAATTATGATTTGGATGAAAGTTTACAGAGCAAGTTTTTAAGGCAAATATGACACTTGGGTACAATAACAGAAGTATTGCTATGAGACAAGGTGTATGTCCTTGCTCAGAAACTTGATAAGGCAAATCTCAGTCTCTACAATTCTCAGTAAGGAGCTCTGGTGGCACAGTGCCTAAGGCATTTGACTGTCGACCAAAAGGTTGGCAATTCAAACCCACCAGCTGCTCTGTGAAAGGAAGATGAGGCAATCTACTTCCATAAAGATTTACCTCTTTGGAAACCCAGTGGGGGTCACTATGAGTCACAATCAACTTTATAGCAGTGGTTATAATTCTCAATGAGCATATGTGTGTGTGTGTGTGTGTGTGTATGGTGTGGGGTATATACATATATGTATACATACATATATATATATATACATATATACATATATATATATATATACACACACACACACATAGAGAGAGTTCTGGTGGTGTAGTGTATATGGTCCTTGGCTGCTAGCTGGAAGGTCAACAGTTCAAACCCACCAGCTGATCCATGGAAGGAAGACTGGGTGATCTACTTCCATAAAGATTTACAGCTTCAGAAACCCAGTGGGGGTCACTATGAGTGAGAAATGACTAGATGGCAGTAAGTTTGGAGTTTGTGGGTTTTTTTTTTTTTTTTGGTATATATATATATGTGTGTGTGTGTGTGTATGTATATATATATACACACATAAAGAGAGAGAGAGAGAGAGAGAGAGACTATATATATAGTTTAATTAGACAGCAGAAGATAAAACCCTACAAGAAGTGTCATGAATCTCTGGACACTCCCTGGTGTTGCCTACAAAACACTAAACACCTAGTAGTAAGACCTGATAACCAATGCCAGCCCAGTAGTGTGTGTGTGTTCTCAGTGCAGCCCACTTCCATTGTCCAGATAGAGGAACTACTGGGCACTTACCCAACCACCACCCCAGGACAGAGAAGTGGCTCCATGGTTTCCTGAAACACAGACTCAAGGAAAGCACCATTACTACTGACTTTGTGGAAACAATGAGGAGAGCCTAGGTGGATGTGCAGCAGGACGAGAATACAACAGTCCTTTGTGAAATGACTTCACATTAACTTTGAATCTGGGACGAGAATTTCATATGGCACAAATCACTCCAAATGCAACTACAGCTGCACACATTCTTCTTGAAGGTTCAAAAGAAGGATTACGTTTTTATATGTCCAGTCGTATTCTTGCCAGACCAGAGCAGATAGCAGTCACCACCAATTCTATCACGTCTGTATTTATATAAACTATACTCCCAACTATCATTTACTACTCACTTTAGAATAGTCCAACTGAAACGCCCTACACTCACAAATCAGAGGCCTAGCTTCTGGCTTCCAGAAGGAAAATATAAATTTTTTCCCCTGCCAATACTCCTCAGCAGGCCTACTGGAACCATCACACTCAGTTGTGAAAAATATACAAAAAATAAAAATTGGTTAGGAATTGTCCAATTATCAACACGATCAATGAAGGCTTTAAAATAATATTAATTGACCTAATTTTTATTTCGAGGACCTTCTGAGACACAAAGAGAAAGAATATCTAATCAATAAGCAGCCATGAGCCTGGTGTCCCCATGTAAATATATAGTATATGTAAAAATAATCCTTCCTAATTTTTGGACATAAATGGTTGAGCGTATTTGCCTCAAGATCTCTTATTCCTGTCTGTCCACTACTGGAATCAGTTGCCATGGTAAAGGTCTGGTTGCTCATATTCCCAAAGAGTCTTGCAATGTCACAAACAGCTCTGAATACAGCTCCCAGATGCCTTCACAGAATGAGCATTAAGCAAGGACTTTGCTTGGAATGCTAGTACTAGCCGGGCAGCTGTGAGGAACTTTTCAGTGAGAGGTGGGAGTACATACACCTTGTCTTTCCAATGGCACCTCACCAGCTCTTCTCTTCTCCTTCTGAGACTCTCAAAGCATCACAGAGAAGGACGCCTCTATAGAAGATTTAGCAGTGATTTCACCATTAGGCCACTGGACAAATGCCCAGAGCGTGACTACATCCCCCATGTAATGTGTCAGGTGGAAACAGCTCACTGGGTCTGCAAGAAGAACCTGCATCAGAGGGATAATTGAGAAAGCCTCTGAAAAACACTGCCCTTGTTCCGGTTACCTCAGAGTCCTGAACATCTGGTGCAAATACCAAAAGCAAACATGCTGGCACAGAGTAGAAGATCTGGTGCGACTGGCATCACTCTAGGGAGAGTTTCTCGAGAACTGGGAGTTCACTTGATGCCTACTCTGTTCCCCGACTTTGGGAAAGAAAAATCTAAAACATAGTCTCTCCCCTCAAGAGTTTTTTAAAATCTGTTCAGGGAGATGAGGTGAAGCATAGGAAAATAATGGTGAAATAATAAGTCACCAAATTCATTGACATGAATTACATAACACCATTTCTAAGCACAAAAGGAGTTTCAAGAGAGACAGGAAAGCTCTCACATCCTTCTGCATCTATAAGATCTAAAACGAAGGCTCACAATTGTGTGCTGCCTTGAGAATCAGTGAAATCAGAAGAAATTCAAATGACTAATTGCAAGTCCATCTGCTCACTGTGTTTCTTCAAAATAAGTCCCCTAGCCAAATAACTCTCTGTATCAAGGAGGACCAGTTCCTGTTAGCCCTGATTAATGGGTTGCAGTTCCAAGCCTCCAGAATTATCTAAACAAGCCAGCTGCATCCTCCCTTTAGAAACAAGGGATACTTCATCCTTTTACTGAAAAGACTGCTTCCCACAGTCACTGCTTGCTCACATTGTTTCTGCATGCAATCCCATGGCTTGCATAGTGTGTAACATCCTCTTCCTTCCCCAAGGCTTTGAGTATATGTGACAAATAAAAATGCTGTTCATCTCCTCTGTCCATTGTCTGGTGACATGTGTTTGGTCATCCCATTACCCTAGGGTAGGAATCCCTCCCTTACCAACAAAGTGAATAGGAGATTAAAATACATTCCTGAATCAGGCTGTTTGCCAGTTCTCACTTTCCCCAAGGCCATCCTCCTAAGGAGTGACAAAGGACATGCTTGGTGGCTGGGCATGGGAACTAGCCTAAGGTAGTCCAGGAATCACATGTACAAACAGTGAATTTCTAAGGGCCTATAACACATTGTATTTTGTCCCCCCCAAAAAAAAAAAAATATATATATATATGTTGAATCCTAAGTCCTATACTTATGGATGAAAGCTGATCCCATATGATGTAATCACCTTCCACATGCACTTTGATGTTAACAAATCAATCAGTTAAGATCATATCAGTGCAAGGTGGATCTTAAACCTAATCCAAGATCAGTGTAGACAGAGACCTGCACAAACTGGAGAATACAGGGCAAGTGAGGGTTGTCTACAAGCCAAGAAACCAAGGAACACTAGGAGGAAATGGATATGGCCAAGACACTGATTGGGACCCTGAACTCCCAGAGCTGTGGGAAAATAAAGGTCTGTTTGCAAAAGCCACTCGCTTGTGGAATTTCTGTTATAGAAGCACTAGGAAGCAGGCAGAGCCCTAGTCAAGATGGAGATTGTCCTTCACTGGGCACTTTCCACAGAGCTCTCCCTCTGGATTTTGAGAAAAGAGACGGAGCTGTACCTCTCCCTTTCTCCTTGCTTATGCATCTCCCCACTTAGCCCTCTTTATGAACTTTTACTCCATTCGTGTTCTTTGCACCTGAGAATCTGTAGCTCCAACGACACACCGAACACCTTTGAGACTAATTAACCTCAAGATCTGCAAGGTGAAAATAGCAGCAACAGCCTTTACATCATTGCAGACGCATCAAACATTCTGATGTAAATCAGGAGAGTCAGGAAGCAAATACCCAGCTTTTCTGAATTGAATTGAGAGTCTTTCCTGACATCTGAAGTTTGATATCTTTCCGCAGAGATGACAGCCCTGAAACTGCTTTCCCAGTGCCAAGAGGAATATAAAAACACGTGTCAGGGCATCATTTACATATCACACAGACACCTCAAGCTGGCAAGTGTGTTGCTCAGTAAAGAAAATACAAATAAAGTGGGGCTTAGGGGATGGGGAACTGCCTTGGGAGAAGTGAGTTAATATGGTGAGTGTGAGGTGGTTAATTAAGCAGTGTGGAGCATTGGAAGGGTTAAGAGAAAGAGCAGAGTTTGTTCTGTTTTCCTTCTCACTATTCTCCATTTATCACCTCTCACCATGAGACAAGGCTCTGAGCAACCAGAAGCAATGATCTTGCAAATTATTTTCCTTCAAACATTGAAATGGTGTTGAGTTGAGGGGAGGAGGTGGTAAGAATATAAACAAGATCAAAACACACATGCATGTTGGTGTGATGCAAGGAAAATCCACTCTTACAACAGCTACCTAAAGCTCTGAGCCAGACTCCCCAAGTCAGGGGGTTCTTTTTCACTCTTTTGAATCCTATGTTTCCGGAACTAATTATTATTTAATTTACTTTTCTTTCCTGCATCCTATTATTTAGTACATTACCTTGCTGACCTTAGCCTAGAGTAGTATTCCCTATCCTAGCCCAGTGTCTGACACTGTAGTACTCAATAAACATTTACTGAATACAAAATAGAAAATAATTAAATCCACATGCAATAATCTGGAGTTGTAGGTAAGCTGCATTATTTATTAAAAAGGAGAAGATGCAGTATAATTTTGACAGTAGTTTTTAAATTAGTCTCATAATAGCTTAATTCAACTCCTGGTCTGTCAATCAGTCAACTATATGGTCTTCATTGAACTCTACCATTTAAGCTTCAGTTTCTTCATTTGTACAGGAAGGAAGGGAGGGAGGGAGGAAGAGAGGGGGACAGGAATGGAGGAAGGCATGGAGGAAGGAACAGAGGAAGGGAAGGAAGGAGGGAAGCCTCATAGTAGCAGTGAGTATCCATAGAGCACTTAGGCTGTGCACTGTTCTGAAAGCGTAAAATTCATTAGCTGATTTCATACTCTTAACAAGGATCATCTCCTTGAGAAAACTGAGGTATGGAAGTTAAGTAATTTCCCTAAGATCACACAGTAGCAGAGAATGGATAGCAATTCAAGTGCTGTGACTCAACCAAAAACTAAACCAAACTCACTGCCGTTGAGTCAATTCCAACTCATAATGACCCCTTTTGAGTTTCTGAGGCAGTAGATCTTTACAAAAGTAGATGGCCCACTCTTCCTTCCATGGAGTGGCTGGTGAGCTTGAACCACCAACCTTCTGGTTAGCAGTCAAATGCTTGAGGCACTTTGCCACTAGGGCTCCTTAATGTGACTCAAGATACTGTAAATTCCTACCCCAAATAAACACATGTACTTTGCTCCCTCTCACATAGCTGTAATATACAACCTCTTCAGGCTGTGATGGAGAGTCCCCAGGTAGTGCAAAGGACTAATGCACTTGGCTGCTAACCAAGAGGTTGGAAGTTTGAATACACCAGGACGTGCCTCAGAAAAAGACCTGGAGATTTCCTTCAAAACTCAGTCACTGAAAACTCCATGGACTAGAGTTCTACTCTGACACAATGAAGTCACCATAAGTTGGAATTGACTTGAAAGCAAGGGTTACATCTGTGGTAGAAATGGTGAAAAATAAGATACTGTGTGGAGAACAGCTATCAATAGTGTTTTTACTGAGCTCTTTGGATGAAAGTGAAAGCATGTTTCCTCATCCCACTTTGACCTAGGATGGCCCTTGAGTCCTAACTCTTCTTCACTCTAACTGGAGATTTACATACGTGTTTCCCTTACCCATAAGTGCCACTGTGTCTCTCATCCTCATCTCAAATCTTGTTGCAAAAGAAACATTCACACCAAAGGCCAAGACAGAATGTCCTGTTCAACTAGCACGTAATAGCATAGTAGGCGCTTAGTAACTATGTCCAGTGCCCACTTTTAGATTTCAGATATTTTATGTTAGGTTCTAACCAACTGTGCACAGACTTCTGACCCTAGCAAACTCACAGAAGTGTTCTGATTCCCAGAGATTGGCAGCTGTTGGGAAAATCATAAGGATACAGGTGATTGTGAGTAGCTCAGGCATGTTTCCCCACATGAAAAATCATGGCAGAGGGGGGAATGGCTTTGCTTCCCAACACCTGCTTTTTCTTTTCCTCCCTTCCCTGGCTATGCTAAAATAACAGCAATGCTGTCTTCCTCCTTCTGCCCAAGGAAAGCACCTGAGGGAGCAGTGGTTAAAGCACTCTGCTGCTAATCAGAAGGTCACCAATTGGAACCCACCAGCTTCCCCATGAGAGAAAGATGTAGAAGTATTATTTCCTAAAGATTTACAGGCTTGGAGATGCTATAGGGCAGTTCTCCTCAGTCCTATAGGGTCACTATGAGTCAAAACTGACATATAGCAATGGGGACTGCACAAAGATCCTTTCTTCTTAGCCTTATTGCTACTCCCAACCAAAGCTATTGTACTTTACCTCCAGAGATCAGGTTTGTTGAGAAAGAACACAATTTGAATTAGTAAACTTACATTATGTGTATAAATACCTGGAAACCATACACAACCCTCCTAGGATTTTAAACACATTTTTAAATTTCATAAAGTGGATTCTAGCCAGAGCAAAATGAGTTGGGATTGAGGCAACTGCACTGAGTACAGAATTTAAGACACTTTGACAATGTAAATATCAAATCTAAATCTTAAAGATGTGTATACTAGCTGGGAGACCCTGGATGCTGCAAATAGCTAATGTATTCAGCTGCTAACCAAAATGTCGGAGAACTGAGTACACTCAGAGACACCTCAGAAGAAAGACGTGACAACCAACTTCCAAAAAATCAGCCATTGAAAACCCAATGGAGCACAGTTTTACTTGGACATGCGTGAGGCCCCTATTAGTCAGAGTGGACTGAACAGCAATTGGTTCCCAGTTATATTTAGAGAAGTGAGCATTTCAGATATATCATCACCTAGAGCACAGTATGCCTCCTAGGACATGGGGAATACTATGCATGAATTTGGTTTGACATAATTTCAAATAAGAAATGTCCTGAGTCCTGATGTACACAGGTGGCCTTTATTAAACCATGTCTAATAAATTCTCAATAGAGGGCCCATGGCTGCCTCAAAACAAGTCTCTATTTCAGGATCACCATAAACAGGAGTGACCCTAGCCATGATAGAACTCCACTATGTATCCCCTGGAATGTCCTTAATCTAAATGACAGATTCAGAGGTTCCAGAATGGTCTCAAATTCTATGATCTCATGAAACTACCAAAACAACACATTCATCCTTCCAAAACACCAACTGTTCCTTGGCAGAGAAAAAACATAAAGAGCTATTGGGGATGGGAAGAAGAGTGTATGTAGTGACAATGTTTATCGATCAATTATGCTTGAAAAGCTGACATTTCTCAAAGACTGTTATTAATTTAGATATTCTAATTAAATATAAACAAGACAAAACAAAGGCTTAACTAAGCAAATTAAAATAGACAAAGTTACTTTTCAGCATCTGGAACCATCATCCCTCCAAAGAAGGAAGGACATTTCCTGGCCAATACTCTTCATCCAGCTTCCTCTCTGGGATAATGCCTCCAGCTCCACAGAGTGCTCTACCACATCCTGTGTAAACCCACTCTTTGGTACCAGTCTAAGAGGCTGTTAAATTCAATCACACAGTGATGTCGATGACTAATAGACTTCATTGTGACCCCAGGTAGTGAGTATTTCAATTTTTGAGTCAAAGATTATTAGACTTCAAAGGTCATCTTGCTAATCTTTCCACCTAAGTAAAGTAATTATCTCTATAGCATCCACCTTCCCCAAACATAATAAAGGCTCCACTTGAACCCCTTAAGCTATTGCCTGCTCACTATATTACCAAAAGCATTTCAGTTGTCTAATGGATTTAATTATTAGAAAGTTATCTCTAGGTATTAGCAATATTTAATGCAATGTATTAATATTTATAATCTTAGTTCATAATTGTTTCTGAACTATTCACATCCTTATCTCTCTCCTATATATGTAGTAATAGTCACACCTATGTCAGGAACCATGATGGGTGTTTAAATTGACTATGCTATTAATCCAAGCCACAGCCTGATAGTATAGTTGTTTCTAATGATAAAGGAAGTTATTCCTCACTAAAATGATGCTTATTTCTAAGGAAAAAATGAAAAAAGGCATAGAGAATTCAGTAAATTAACCAAAGCTACACAGACGTTGAACGACTCACAATCTTCCTTTATGCCAAAGGCTATGATATCATCTGTAATAAGTTAAATTAGTTTCATTTCTTCTATTTGTATGGAGCTCCTGAATGGTCCAGTTAATGCACTTGGCTGCTAACTAAAAGGCTGTAAGTTGGAGTCCATCTCGAGGTGCCTTGGAAGAAAAGCCTAGGGATCTACTTCTGAAAAATAAACCTTTGAAACCCTTTTCAAGTGAGAACTTAGATGACTGGGACCTTCTAAAAATTAAATTCTTATGTGCATCAAAAGACTTCTACAAAAAAGTGAAAAGAAAACCTGCAGATTGGGAAAAAACAGTTGGCAATGACATATCCAACAAGGGACTTATCTCTAAAATATATAGAAAACTTCAACATCTCATCAACAAAAAGACTAAGAATCCACTTCAAAAATGGGCAAAGGATATGAGCAGACACTTCACCAAAGAAGATACCCAGGCGGCCAATAAACACATGAAGAAATGCTTGCTATCATTAGCTGTTGCTGTTATTGTTAGATGCCGATGAGTTGGCTTCAACTCATAGCAACTTCGTGGAGAACTGAATGAAACACCACCCAGCAGTGTGCCATGCTCACAATCCTTGCTATACTTAAGCCCATAGTTGTAGCCACTGCATCAAGCCATCTTGTTGAGGGCCTTCCCCTTTTTTGCTGGCCCTCTAGTTTATTAAGCATAATATTCTTCTCCAGGGAATGGTCCCTGCTAACAACATGACCAAAGTAGGTGAGACAAAGTCTAGTCATTCTTGCTTCTAAGGAGGATTCTGGCTGCAATTTTTCCAGGACAGGTTTGTTTGTTCTTCTGTCTGTCCATGACATTTTCTGTTTCCTTTACCAACACCACAACCAAAAATCATCAAATCTTCTTCGGTCTTCCTTATTCATTGTCCAGCTTTCACACGCATATGAGGCAATTGAAAATACCATGGCTTGGGTAAGGTGCTCCTTAGTCTTCAAAGAGACACTTGAAAGAGACACTTGAAAGAGGTTTTTTGCAGCAGACTTGCCCAGTGCAATACAACATCTGATTTCATTAACTGCTGCTTCATTGTGTGTTGATTGTGGATCCAAGTAAAATAAAATCCCTGACAACTTTAATTGTTTCTCTATTTATCATGGTGTTGCATATTGGTCCAGTTGGGAGTACATATGTTTTCTTTATTTTGAGGTGTAATCCATATTAAAGATTGTAGTCTTTGATCTTCATCAATAAATGCTTCAAGTCATCTTCACTTTCAGCAAGCAAGGTTGTTTCATCTGCATATCACAAGTTGTTAATGAGACTTCCTCCAATCCTGATGCTACATTCTTCTTCATATAGTCCAGCTTTTAGGATTATATGCTCAGCATACAGACTGAATAAGTATGGTGATTCACTGATTCATCATTATTTTTCAATTCTGTTTTTGAAGTTGCATAGTAATGATTTCATTTGCCATTAGAGAGATACAAATCAAAAAAGCAACAAGATATCATCTCACCCTAGCAAAGTTCATCAAGACAGAAAACAACAAATAATGGTGAGGACATGGAAAATTTGGCACTCTCACACACTGCTGGTGGGATTGTAAAATGGTACAACCACTGTGGAAATAGTATGGTTCTTTCTTAAAAAGTTGGAAGTAAAAATATAATTTGATCCAGCAAACCTACTACTAGGAATATATCCCAAAGAGGTGATCTCCTGGACATAGACAGCTATATGCATACCCATGTTTGTTGTCAAACCAAAAACAAACTCACTGCCATAGAGTTGCTTCCAACTCACAGTGACCCCTCTATCTCTAGGGTAGTAGATTGCCTAGTCTTCCTTCTGAAGAGTGACTTTTGGGTTTGAACAGCCAGCCTGCTGATCAGCAGTCAAATGCCTTAGTCACTACACCACTAGATTAAAAGCAAAGAGATGGAAACAACCTAAGTGCCTGTCAACAGATGAATGGATAAGCAACCAGTACATACAGACAATGCAATACTATGCAACATAAAAGCATAATGAAGAATCATTGAATCACCTCATAAGGTGGATGAACTTTCAGGACATTATGGTGAGTTTATTACTATGAAAAGTCAAAGACAAGTTTGCACAGGAAAGGCATTTTGTTGTTGTTGTTGGTTATATTGCAAGGGATGGCAGGGGAGGGGAAATAGATGGACACTTGAGAGACAAGTTTGATATGGGTGAAGGAAAAATCAATGTAACTAAAGTATTTCATTAGCACAATATCACTAAGGAAAAGAAAGACACAGAGAGATGCACAAAAGCTGTAGACAATGCAGGCAAATCTAGTGTGTACACAATGCCGCGCTATCAGCGACAGCAAACACGAATCCACAGGTGGGCGCGTAGGCAGGTGACAATACAGGCAGATCTAGTGTGTACACAATGCCGCGCTATCAGCGACAGCAAACACGAATCCACAGGTGGACGCATAGGCAGGTGGGAAAGGACATCAGGTGTGAGCAGGCAAATGATCACACATACATTTGGCAGGTGATAGTTCCATGTATATGTATTTGTATGTGTTATAAAAATGCCCGCACGTAGTTTAAATATAACAGGAAGCAAAGTTAGGATAACTTTTTAGCCACAAATACGCACTTTCAGGGACAGATTATCTCGGGACCATGGTCACAGAAGACATCAAGCTCAATTGACACAACATCGTGTATAAAAATATTGCTCTACATCTTACTTCACTGAGTAGTGACTGAGGTCTTAAAAGCTTGCAAGCAGCCATCAAAGAGGCAACTATTGGTCTCTCCACATACAGAGCGAAGATGAGTGAAGAACATCAAAGATAAATGGACACAGTTAGTCCAAAGGACTGATGGACCATGAGAACTCAGCCTATATATGACCTTGAGATCAGATGAACTAGACAGTGCCCGGCTACCATGGCAACCAATCAGAAAGCAATCAAAACTGGAAATCCTTTGTGTGTGTGTCGGGGGGGGGGGACAAAACGCAAAATCCTAAAAAAGATCAGATTTACTGGTGTGATAGAGACTGGTGAATGTCTGAGACCATGGCCCCTAGTCACCCTTAAAGCCTGTAATTGATCTCACTCTTGTGCCTTAACTTAGAGCCAAACAATAGACAGGACTACGAGCTGAACATCTACACCAAGGAGATGTACTCCTTAGAAGAATCTGCCTTGGGAGGTCAGAAGGGCAGCATTACACAGGGAAAAGGGTAAGGAGGCAGGAATGCATAGGAAAGAAGGACACAGGGAAAGGGTAACCACAGCGAGGAAGAGAGAGGAGAGCAGTTACACTGAGGGGAATGTAACAAGTGCCACAAAGCAAAACGTGTATGTATAAACTAGTGAATGTAAAATGAATCTGCTTTGTACAATGTCACCCAAATCACAATAAAAAAATTAAAAAAAAAAAAACCTTTTGGAGGACACTTTGTCACTGTGATACAGTTTTACTTTCTCTATTTTATATTTAATTCACTCAACATGCAGTATTATTATGAGGTTATATAATTTACAATTTCAGAAGGAAGGTTGGGCAATCTACTTCTGTAGTGATGTTGTTGTTGTTAAGTGCCGTCGAGTTGTTTCCGACTCATAGCGACCCCATGCACAGCAGAACGAAACACTGCCCAATCCCACACCAGCCCCACAATCCCTGCTATACCTGAGCCCATCATCGCAGCCACCATGTCAATCCATCTCATTGAAGGCCTCCCCCTCTTTCGTTGACCCTCCACCCTACCAAGAATGACACC
>NW_006921616.1:4111185-4142649 GCF_000298275.1 Orycteropus afer afer
CTTTTTAGTGATCTCTTGCTTTCTTCATGGATAATGTTCTTGATATCTTCCCATAATTCATCTGGCTTTCGGTCATTGGTGTTCAATGCATCAACTGCCTCAGAAACCCAAGGAGGGGTCCCTAAGAGTCAGGACTGACCCAATGGCAGTGAGTTTGGATTTATATTTATAATATTATATTATATGATCACTATATATTTAATGGGAGTTCTGGTAGCATAGTGCCTAAGGCATTTGACTGGTAACCAGAAGGCTGGCAGGTCAAACCCACCAGCCACTCCTCGGAAGGAATGGGATCCTGATTGTGAAGTGGGTAAGCATTCGGTTGTTAGATAAAAGATAGAAGGTTCAAACCCACCAGCTACTCTGTGAGAGAAAGGTGTGGCAGTCTGGTTCTAGAAAGACTGTAGCCTTGGAAATGCTTATGGGGCAGTTCTACTCTGTCCTATAGGGTTGCTACAAGTCCTAATCAACTCCACTACAATGGGTTTGTGTGGGATATTAATTTTCATTAATTTTTAATAAATTAACATGTTTATTATTTTAATAGTATCATATATATTATATATTTAAAAGAGTTCATTTTTAAAATGCCTGCCAGCCTATATTAGCTCTGCTATGACAAGAACAGTGTATGGTCTATAAATGGAATCTAGAAGTTGGAGCAGAATACTCTTGCAGGCCTACACTACAGTCAGCAGCTGGAATCAGAGTGGAAAAGTGCCAATAGAAAGTTAAAATAAAGCAAACATCACAACCTAAACATGCCATGGCTGAGTTCTTCCCTACCCATGCCAAATGGATATGCAATTTCTTTCTCAATTTGAATCATCTACTATTTACGTTGCCTCCAAACAAGCATTAATTATGAGATACTTCTAGATATTCAAATTAAGTTCTAGTTTATCACAACCATAAAAACTCTAGAAGAGAAAGATTCTGGTCACACAATGTGTGAGGGCTTAAAAGACTTGATGTGGGTGGTAGCAGTGATAAAAACTCCAAAGGGACATCTAATTAAAGAGAAATTTTAATACCAAAGACTTTGTGAGTTAGCCTTAATTGAGAAATCCTGACTAGCTAAATTAGAAAACAGGCTGTTTCTGAGGATGTAGAGCACAGGAAGTTTGGGGCTCTGTCAACAGGGAAGGAAATCTGGATTTAATCTCATTTCTAAAATTCACTGTATAACTGGGCAAGTTTCCCAAACATTCTATGCCTCCACTTTTTCTTTATCTATAAAATAGAGATGTGTTTATGTTACTGTTCCCAAAAGTTGTTGTGCTGATGGGTGAAATATTTTACAATATGTTGAAGAGTTTTATAAATTGACAAAAATATCTATTAATGTATTTAATCAATAAATATTAATTTAATATCAGCAGAATGAGCTTCCTCAGACTAGGTACGTATATCCATTCCAATAGAGTGCTGCATGGAAGGCCATCTAACTCAGGGAAGGTCACCCAATGACACAAGAGGAAAAGGAAGACTCCTGCAAAGGTCCCTACAGCACCTGCTGGGAGCTCAAGCATCAGCGGTTGAATTAGAGCTGGACACCTGGAGATAGATGCAGGGGTCCCAAATGGTTCTTCCCAGTTCAGTTACGGCTGATGAAGTGAAACCGGAGTAGACCCAAACTTGTAGAATGTGAATGTGCCAGAAAAGTAACAGGAACAGGGAAATCACGGGTCAATGCCCTGCTAAAAATGTAATCTCCCTCTTAGAAAACAAGGTTAGCATGCATGTTGCATAGCAATCAAATTTCTTTACCTTAAGAATCAGAAACAACGGTGCCCAGCTCAAAGATGGCTGCCAACCATGCTGCTTTGAATCAAGGTCACTCTCCACAATCCTGACAATAATCCAATCTTTCACATCAGGCTCCTGAAGGACCCACTGTGCCTCTTCTGAGTCTTCCATTCCAGGGCTCTGACCCCTAATTTTTCCCCTTCTAGCTATCATGTCAGTACACTCACATTTTACAAACTCAAGTCTGTTGTGATTTTACTGTGTTGGCCATGACTGAACCACTTCAAACTGATTGGAAGCCTTGGTTAGATGTGAGAATTATAGAGGCAATGGTTTTACAATGTACTGACCACTGTCTGTTAGGAAAGTGAAAGGTGGAGTGACTTTCAAGTAACTCTGAAATAATTCCAGCTTGAATGGTTCATCAAGTCAAGAAAGGGAATAAAAAATAAAATAGTGGAGGAGCTTGAAAGGATGATATGAGAATATATTTGAGTAAGAGCACTCTAAGATCCAGCGATAATTTCTCCCAGTGAATTACATCTGAAGTCAGGAGAGAATTTGGGTGGAGGTCTGAGAGTCATCAGATTATAAGTGACCACTGAATCCATAGGACAAGTGACAAAATTAAGTGAAAAACAAAAAAGTGAGAAAAGACACAATGAGCTGAGAAGAGGACTGAAGACAGATCTTGGAGAAGAGTGGCACTTGAAGAAGAATCAGAAAGAGAAAGTGAAGAAGAGCTGAAAGGTGGGGGAGAACAGAGGATGGTTCTCCAGAAGTCAGCAGACAAGGACTGCTCTAGGAGGGAACGCTCAGTTGTGTGGAAGGCTCTGGAGATTTATACCATAGCTGTCAATACCTTCAGACTGAAAGGAAACAGTCTTGGAATCCTGGTTTGGCTGGGTCCAGAGGACATCTTACAACTTTCCAAGAATGGTCAACCACTCCCATAGAGATATCACCTCGGAAACCCACAGAGGGGTCCTTATGAGTCAAACCGACTTGACAGCAGTGACTTTGGTTTTCGGTTTGAAATGGGGAAAAACTAGGTTCTGTCTTGTTAAAGATTTTCTATGGACTAAGTCCATAGAAAACACTCGGTAAACGTTACCTGCCATAATTAATTTTAACTATTATTAATATAGACATCACTGAAAAGTAATTATTACCTTTGGTAATTGGAACATTGCTTGGATACCTTTTATGGATAGATTCTGAGTGTTAAGAATAGAAGACTGACTGCAGTGATTAAAACACATTAAACTAAACCAGTTCAAACTGCCATTTTGGGTGCCCAACTCAGTCAATTATCAGCAATGTCATATGATTCAACTTAATAGTTGATTTGTTGGGGAGATATTAAGTGTACATTATTTTTTGAAGAAGTCTTGGGATATGGTGATAATAGCTAGTGTGAGATTTCAGGGCTATGGGTTTGGGTTTATTTTGTTTTAAAAAGATTTGGACATATTTAGAAAACAATGAGCAGGTACAAAGGAAATGGATAAAATTACCAAAAGTTAAAACATGATAATTCATAGCAACATAGTAATCATCTGGAACACAGCCTCTCTCATCCTCCAGCTGCGGACATTGAAAACATTACTTAACCGTCTCTATGCCAGGTGTCTCACTCTATCGACACTGAGAAAATAATTTAACCTCTCTGTCCCTCGGTTCACTTACATATAAAAATAATAGCAACTACCTCATGGAGTTATTCTGATAATTAATCACAGTACCTGGCATATACAATGGGCTTCATAAATTAAGATATATTATTACAGTTATTATCAACATCAAAATCAAGGCCCTAGAGGAGACGGATCTCATAATCAACACATAACAGGGTAGATTTTATAAGTGGCTAAAATCATGTTACCTCCATGCCTGTGGACCCTAAAGAGAACACAGTGTAATTTTCTCCTCTGGTCAAAAAACCATACCCATTGGCCTCCAGTTGATTCCAACTCATGGTGACTCCATGTGCATCAAAGTAGAATTGTCCTCCGTAAGATTCTCCATGGCTGACTTTTCAGAGGTAAGTTCTCATGCTTTTCCTCCAAGGCTCTTCTGAGTAGACTCAAACCCCCAACATTTCAGTTAACAACAGCAACAAGCTATTACCTGTCTGCACCACCCAGCCTTCAAGAAATTCTACCACTAAAGGGTCCATCACGTTTGAACCTTAAATATATCCAGTTGTCAAAAGAGCTCAATAGAATAAAAATGTTAGGATGTGCTAGTTTCCCATTTCCATAACAAATACTGCAAACTTGATCGCTTAAAACCACAGACATTTATTTATGAGACATTTATCTAGAAGCCAAAAATTCAAAATCAAGGTGAGATCAGGGCCAAGCTGTTTCTGAATACTCCCTGGGAGAATCCTTCTAAGCCTCTTCCAGCTTCTGGGGGTTCCAGGTATCCCTTGGCTCTTCACTGCCCCCTCCTTCACCTGATCTTCTCCTATGTCTGTCTGTTCTCCTCTTCTGCCTCTCTTAAAGATCCTTGTCATTTGCTATGGAGCCCACCAGTTAATCCAGGATGATTACATCTCAAGATCTTTATTTGAATGACATCTGCAAAGATCTTTTAGGTAACTTATTTCTATGTGCAAGTTCTGGGTTTTAGGACATACGCATATGTTCTGGAGGACTACCATTCAATTCACTCCTCAGGATATACCTAAAATATTTTCAATTTTTTCTCATTGTTCTATCAGAGATTGGCAGGAGTGCACAGATTTTCTGTATTCCTGGAAGTCATAAGCTAATCAAATTTACCTCTTATTCACAGAATCTCGCACAATATTAAACTTATTAGTTGCCCAAGAAACATTAAATAAAGATGTTTGAAATAAGCAATATTTGTTTCTCTTTTGTTAGAGTCCACCTTGGCATATGCAACATTTCAGATGCATTGAACCTTTGGGTTTTACTTAATTCTACCATGGATGCCACCACAACTTTTGGGAAGAATTAGAGAAGTGATAGATATAGTGAAATTTTCACAATACAGAGATATCTACATTGAAAAATTAAATAAATACTTGTATTTTCTAAAAGGCATTTTATTTATTCTCCTTGGTACTAATGATATTTTCACTGTCAGCATGAGGCTGCAAATGCTTCATGAATCTGTATTTTAACATTGGCATTGCAAAAGATTTATATTACCACTGGCAATTCCAGGAATAGGAACGAGTTCCACCCCTAAGTACGTCTTTAACTTTAATTTATACTTAAGTCACAAAAGTTAGGTATAGTTAACATCTGACATCAGTTGGTCAAATGTTTTGTCTTAGTATACAGTATATATTGTACCTTTCTAGGCATAAAAGAAAAGAACTTTAAAGAAAGTCTTCTAGATACACTAAAACGTCTTTAACATGATGATGATGATGACGATGATGATGTCGATGCACATTGCAAACTAACATCCATTTGTTATCATGAACCTTTTTACGTACCTCAAATTTTTAATAAAATAGGCTTTACGAGGGTTTGTTTACAACTACAGCTTGTATGCAAATTGGATGTTCACAATCTGAAGACTGCCTGTATTATGATACAGCATAATCGTGCAGACTATATGTTCTTATAGCTTTCCAAAAAATAGGTTTATATCACCCTCAAAGACCCATAAATCATTAATAACCACTGCCATGGAGTTGGATCTGGCTCATAGCAACCCCTCCTTGGGTTTCCAAGGCATTATCACTACAGAAGTAGATTGCCCAACCTTCCTTTTGAGGAATGGCTGGTAAACAGACAGATAATATACTTGAATATCAATGTTGCCTCCAAAATAGGAAACTTTAGCTACATTTCCAATCTTTCCACAGTTACACTAACTGGAGGCTGTCAAGTTCCAATAAACTTTGGTGTCTGTGTTCTGGGTAGCACATTAGACTTAGAGTTTTGAGACCTGTTATGCAGTTATCATAACATAACCTGTGCTGATTATGTGCTGGAAATCATAGACTAGTCTTCATGTTCAAAGATGGTGTCCCTGAGAGAGCTGAGAGAGATGGTACAACATCCCATCCGGCTTTGAGCCTCTGTGCCTCTGTCCTGCCTTCAGCAGGGAAGTCTTTGAGTTATTTTTCCAATCAAGAAAGTGTGCTGACCCAGCCCCATTCAACCTCCAGATTTACCCTGTGACACAGGGCAAACGTTTACAAGATAGGTGATCGTGATCAGGGAAGCCATCTGTGGCCTTTAACAAAATGAAGCTAATTGGCCTACATGAAAACAGATCAATGATCTTGTTGGCACACCACTGTAAGCAAACGTCTATATTCAGCAGGCACAGACACTACCGCCACAGAGCTACAGGTGAAGGGTATGACTTATGGCTCACAAAAAAGAAGAGTACAATTTTCACTTGCTAGAGCCATTAGTAACATGAATCAATGTATAGTATCTTAACACAAATAAAATACTTCCAAGGCTACAAAAACGTATCAAACTCTTCATTCATACGTGTGGTACTTTTTACATATTGGACAGAAGCAGATATCTAGCCAGCATATGTGTGTACCATGTGTGCACCATGTGTATGTAAGCATGATGGTATATGAATGACCAAATTCAGAATTTAGTATTGTCTGTGCAAATAGGAACATTAAGAAAAAATAATGCTATCAATAATATTTTCTTAACTTGCACCTCTGGCTTTCTAGTTGAGTCAGAGGCAACAAATGAATGATGATGATGATAATATGTCCATTAACATTGTGATGTCCACCTCAAGGATCCAGCTCGCTCTCTGATAGAGCTGAGAAACGATATTCCAGTTTTGAAAAAGGCTGGCAAATATATCACCTATTATACCTCCATCTTCTAGTTGCATCTAGGGGCTTCTCTGGAACTCAGTAATCCAAACAACATGTCATTCCTAGAGGGTCAGAAATATTGCTATTTGAACACAAAACAATTCATAGAAAGATGCCTTTCTGCTATGACATAAATAAACTGCAGGAAGTTTGTGGACAACATAAGGCATTAAGGAACTTTCCTGACCCAGAATGGAACCTTGCAACATCTACAAATTCATGGGAACTTGGGCTCTTTTTCTTAAATTCGAGTCACAGACATTTCTATTGACATAGTTCCACAATCTTCCAAACATCTATGGAGACAGAAGACATATATTACATCTAAGAAATTAGACTTGCTCCATCCAAACTTATTCCCACAATGCATTGTGTATTTTCCCCAATACTTAGGATATCACATGTCCTATTTGCACAGACTATTATATTGCTTAATATGTTTGCAGGCTTTTGAAATCACCTGTGACTTTCAGTCAGTTTTGATTTGATTTGAATTAATGCCTAATCACAATGATGAATATCTATGTGAGATCATTTGGGCAAAAAGCTGTCAACTACAGGAAGGCAAATTAAAGGTGGTAAAAGAGAAAGATAAAAAGCATGATGTTCTTTTGCACAATCTCTTTTCTGTAATAATTTCATCACTACCATCCCTTTTTTTAATTTCAGCACCAGCCAACCAGCCCTGTGTGGTGTAAGAGAGATAATTTCTTGGCTGAGAATGTGACCAGTGAAGGGAATATATAAAGATGCATTTAGCAGGAAGTCAAACCATTTTCCTTTTCCTGCACTACATACTGCACTGCCTGTCTCAGGGTGGGAAGCTAAATGCTGGCTGCAGAGTGTGAGCTAGATTTAGGGACACAGCACTGTCTGAGATTTAACATGTTGTTACACAGCCAGTCGCCCGCTGCTTCCCAGCACTCTGAGTCAATTAGGCCATGTAACGGCCACAGTGTCAGCTGGCCAAACTGAGAAAGCTTTCCTACCTCCTATTTCACCTCCATGACACCGTACATCTGTTAAAAATGAACCACTTTGTTTGTAGTATAATATGAAACCCATTGCAGCAGGTTTCTGAGTTAAGGTTGTATGTGTGTGTGTGTGTGTGTGCACATGCACACACAGTTATCCATGTGTTCTCCAGATCAATGCTAGTCAATTACTCGGAATTTTCTTTTGCACCTTTGCTGTGTAGACAGTTAAAATCCAGCAGTATCTGATGTTTCAACAGGTGCTAGTGTCAGTCCCTAGAGATCTGGTCATTGCAATCAGGTGTAACTTAAACTCTTTCATTGTTGCTGTTGTTAGTTGACATTAAGTCAGTTCCAACACATGGCAACCCCACGAATAACAGAACAAAACGTTGCCCAGTGGTGCGCCATCCTGGCTGTCAGTGCCATGCTCAAGACCACGCTCTAGTCTATTGGCTAATTTTCAGAAATCGACCACCTGAACTTTCTTCCTTGTCTGTCTTAGTCGGGAAACTCCACTGCAACTCGTCTACCACGGGTGACCCTGATGGTATTTCAAACATTGGTAGCGTAGTTTCCAGCATCTTAGCAACACCAAGCCACCAAACTGGCAGACTCATGGTGGAAGTTATTCTTACCTTCTTCAGTTGTGCAGACTTGGCACAGTGGCCATGCATAGTCTTTCAGCCAAGTGACCGGTCTGTCTCACAGGAACATTGGCAGAGCTGTAAAGAGTGCACCGAAATGAGAAGCGGATAGAGTTTGTCTCTGATTCCCCCTTCCCATGGCTGCTTCTCAGTGCCACCACCCTGTGAGTTCCTGCTGCTCCATGGGACGACCCTCCTTGGAGAAAAATGTAGGTGCAAGGGACATAATAAAATCAGATTCTAAAAATCCATTCACAGAAAGAATGTTTAACAAGAGATGTTTTGTAGTTTTGCAATGTCTTCCTGGGGGTTGTATAGAGAATGTGTACTCTTGCTACATTTCTACTTCTCCCTTGGAATGAGCCAGCATGCAGCTATTTGCTGGGCCCATGTTCAAGGAACATCCATTTATCTGAAATATGGAATTTGAGCTAAGGATTCCCCTATTTATTCACTGGGATCCTGTTTACTGGTATCATCAGGTGAGTGTTCCTCTTTTTTGGACTAAATTCTGCTTCATGTATTATCTGCACCAATGCCTGTGAGTCAGAGATAATGTGCTCCAAATTCACGAGTATCTGTCAAGTGTACTCCACTCCTATTTTCCCAGCCAGGTCTAGTCCTCGGTCAATGAAAGTGACAGTTCTCATCCTGACAGCCTCTTCTGAAGCTAATAATCAATTACACATCACAATCCAAGGAGGGAACATGTAATTAGTACATGTGCTATTGACTCGTCCCTGTTTATGAGTTTGAAACTGGATATGGAATCATCTTCAGACAGAGGGGACCTGATTTGCTTACTTTCCTAAGGACAGGAAATGAATTTCATTAGTATTTACAGAATCTTTTGAGGCCCTCCGTGAAGTGCTGTTTGATGATTAATTGTGGATTCTCAAGTCCTTATGATAACCCAGAAATGGTAACTAATATCTCAAAATGGCAATGCAGGAGGTAGAAATAATAAGTTGACATTCTTAGTTCCATATTTTGAGGATAGAAGATTGGGTAACTTCCAAATCAATGAACTACTAGATATGAGTACCTGTATGATAAAGGTTTTCATGTTATAGAAAGCTAACTGGAAGCCAGAAGACTTATGTGTGGCTGAGGGATGGACTTCAAAACGCACAGAAGCAGAATGGGAGAGCAGGAAGTGACCTCAAGGATTCCTGTATAAACAACATCTTTATTTTATGGAGAGGATAAGCATCTTGAGCAGATTCTGTAGCAGCTACAAACCAGTCAATTCTTTGGACTTCTCATCTGGCTCTTGGCAGTAAATCACACTGTGTCCTATCTGCCCTTAAACACAATTTAAAGGGCACGTATATGCCTTTGCTTTTCTTTGACAACTCTATCTCTATTCTCACTTTCTGTTACCTTCGCTCCTCAAAACACGCAGGCATCAGATACGCTCCAGTGCTGACCTGAGCGCCTTTTCTTCTCTCTTTTGTTTCAGCCCTTTCCATTTCTAGGTCTCACTTTACATCATGAGATAACATGCCCCTCTCCACAAGATGGTCCTCTCTGAATCACCCTTGAGTTGCTTTATAGGAATTAAATAATTTGGAGCCTCTCATTAATGGAGAATCTGTTTACAGAGGACATCACCACTGGATGTTTACATTTTAATAAATCCCCACTAAAATGATATTTGGGAGCTCTGGTGGTGTAGTACCTAAGGCATTTGACTGCTAACCAAAAGGCTGGTGGTTCAAACCCACCAGCCACTCCTCAGAAGGAAGGTTGGGCAATCTACTTCTGTAGTGATACCGCCTCAGAAACCCAAGGAGGGGTCATTATGAATTGGATCTGACTTGACAGCAGTGAGTATGGGTTTTTTTTTTGAAACTGAGATTTATGAGCTCTGGTTGTATAGTGGTTAGGCATTTTGCTGTTAACCAAAAGGTCAGTAGTTCAAACCCACCATCCCTTCTGAGGAATAAAGATGAGGCAGTCTGCTTCTGTAAAGATTTAAAGCCTTGGAAATCCAGTGGTGTTTGCTATGAGTCAGAAGCAACTCGATGTCAGTGAACTTGGTTTTTGAGTTTGGAAACAGGTTTGGTGATGACAATTCAGTCCTCATGGCACATAGCAGAAAAGTCACACAGATGTCTTTGGCAGAAGTGTCATTTGGTGAGTCACTCAAAAGAAATCATACAGTTTAGTGCTGCTTCACCTGTTTCTGCACCCCTTATTTTCTATCAAACTCAATCATTGTTTGCAACCAACATAAAATGAGTTTCTTTTTTTTTTTTTTTAGTCTTAAAATAATTCATCCAGCTTTTGTTGATGTTTCACTTCAAGTTTTAAGGACTATCTAGTTTACCAAATGGCTATCCATGTAGCACATCTATCTCACCTGACAATGACCAAATGGCCAGAGATACAAGTGTTTTAAAACCATACTCTTACATATCAAATTTGTCCTTCCATCCACAGTCTGAATATAAAGCATTATTCTGAAAATGTGAAAAAAATATACATCCAATGTATTCACATCATTTTAAAATCTTTGACCAAAAAATAATTGTTGTTAGGTGCCATCGAGTCATCGTCAAGTCATAGTGACCTCATGTATAGTAGAACTAAATATTGCCTGGTCCTGTGCCAGCCCTATGATCACTACTGTACCTGAGCCCATCATTGCAGCCACTGTGTTAATCCATCTTGTTGAGGTCCTTCCCCTTTTTCGTCGACCCTCCACTTTGCCAAGCATGAGATCCTTCTCCAGGGAATGGTCCCTTCTGACAACATGGCCAAAGTAGGTGAGATGAGGTCTGGCCATTTTCACTTCCAAGGATCATCCTGGCTGCGCTTTTCCTAGGACAGATTTGTTAGTTCTTTCAGCATTCTTTGCCAGCACTACAACTCAAAAGCATCAACTCTTCTTCAGTCTTCCTTTTTCATTGTCCAGTTCTCATATGCATATGAGGCGATTGAAAATACCATGGCTTGTGTCAAGCACACCTTAGTCTTCAAGGAAACATCTTTGCTCTTCAGTAATAATATCCTTGGCAATAATTTTTGTCCAACATCTCATATTACATTTCAAAGAATTAAAACATATAGGGAATAAGTAACTTGTACAAGATCATATAATATCAGAATTTTGCTTATAACCCATTTCTCCCAAATCCTGGCTCTATATACACTTTCTTTACCTTTTAAGCCAAATATTACATATTCTAAACATGCCATCAACCTTTCAGTATGTCCAAATCCACATTGCACATATCTTCTTTGTCCTGGGAAAATTATACCCTGAGTTTCTGAATTTTCCTACACTCCCAGTTGTTTAGCAACCTCTCTGACTAGAATTTCCTGCACATCCATTTAATCTCTTTTTCCATGTGTGCATATAATGAGGGAGGCTGTATGGAAGAGCATAACACTGTGTAGGGTTTATGAGCTAGAGTCACACATTAGCTATCAGTGTAGGCAAATGGTTCAAGAAGACTGGCAGAGGCTAATCGTAACTGACAGAAGAAGTAGCAGGGAACTTGTAAGATGAGACAGATGTGCTCAGAGATCTGTCCGTTTCCTAATTGAAGACAAATATCTCAAGTTTCATCAAAAGTAAAATAAACTCTCCTAGCCTTAAACTACGTGTAATATAGGGGGAAATAAAAAAAAAAAATAAGTATAGTCAGATGGGAAATTGTACAGCTGGAAATAACAGATCTCAGTATATTTGCCACCAGTGAAAAGTTTTTTTCACCAATGAATTTCTATCCCTTTTCTTCTCCTCACTGAGCTATTTTTATGATGGGGCCAAGACGCCATTGAAAGAATTTTAAAACCTTTGGATCAGGAAGAAATCAATTTGAAAAAAAAAAAGAAGAGCACAAATGTAAAGGCAGGGACACACTCTGGCACCAAATTGAATCAGACTCTTGAACATTCATATTTACTCATCTCTCTGACACTACATAGTCAGATAGTGCCCATGAGAAATTTGAAAGACCTCACTAAGTCAATAGATTTGTAGACCAATGTGGAAGTTCACTTTAAATGGTGGACATTTGGAAACTTTATCAAACTTTTCTGCCAATGGGTCCAAGTCCCTGAGAACTGGTACCAGAGATGGACCAAAGGACCCACATGCTGCTTTCTCAATTTTGACTTTTTGATTGAAGGAAATTGACACTATCCTCTTTTGGTAGTTATGTGTCTACTTGGCTGGACCTTGTTTTGAGTGCCGGGCAGCTGAATGTAGTGATTCTCCATGATGAGGCTCATAATCAACTCCATGATGGAATATCCTGTGAGCACCTGAGTAGTTAGCTCAGGAATGTGGTCTACATTCAGTATATAAGAAGATACATTGAGAAAGGTCTCTGAATTTTTTGGCACACTTGGACCCTGCATGTAGCCTAGTCTTCATTCAGAGTCCCTCGGTTGCTTGCCGATCTTGAGACTATTTCTAGATTTGAACTACTGGCCTATGCTGTTGCTTGATAATCTTGGGAGAATGCCATTTTACTTGTTGACCTTGGGTTTGTCACCCTCAGCAGCCAGCATCAGCCTGAGTTAAAAGAAGCCTCCAGCTTCAGTGGGCTGGGAGCAAGAAGCAGAGCCCAAGGTCAAAGGGCCTTCATTTTGAACTCAGACTTCTACCCTCCAAAACTGTAAGATAGTAAATCACTATTTGTTAAAGTCAGTCACTTGTGATATTTTCTGTTACAGTGTCACTAGAAAACCAAAGCCCTTCTCATATTGTCTTTCATGGAATTCAAATATGAAATTAAAGCATGAATGGGTTGGGAGAGAGAGAGAATAGAATTTTGACATGCTTTATTGTGTTCTTGGATGGAAATCTCACTTCATGTATCCATCTAATGCTTCACTCAACAAACAAAAAATAAATGCCAAGTATGCCAAGGAGTGTCTCAGGTATAACAATAAGTGAACTAGACAGGGGACCTGTCTCACAGAACTTGCATTATAATGAGGAAATGTGAGATAATAAACAAATGTGAAAAAGAAAATAGTGATAATTGTTGTATAAAACAAAAGCAGGGTGAGGTAATTGAGTGTATGGCAACTTTAGAAATGTGGTCACAAAGTCTCTGAACTGTCTTTTGATAGTTAAAGTGATACTTAACTAATAAGAAGGATCAAACCAAGTAAATGCTTTATGCAAAGTGCATTTCAATATGGGCAATTGCTAGGGCATATGTCACAAAGTTGATGTGAATTGCTACTGATGAGTGAAAAGAGCATTACAAAGGCAAGCAGTTCTGGACAGGAGTGAGAAGGAGTCTAGCAGGAGATGAGGTCCGAGAGAGTCAAGTCTAGATCCCATGTGGGCCCTCGCACTACAGTGATAAGCCTGCATTAAATCCTAGGGTTATGAGAAGTCATGGAAGGATATGGAATCATCTCTCCCTCATTATTCCTGGAGCCTCAAGGGTACACGTTGAAAATATTTGGTCTCTAAATTGCCAAAACACTATCAACCCATCTTTAGTTTTGTAGCACATAAAGTTTGACTTCCAAAGCATAATTTGTAAACTAAATGATATCATTCTTATGTTGTGTCCTGGGGAAAGGAAAATATTCACTGTATCCATTTCAAGTGCCTGGATATGAAATGAAAATCTAATGTACTGGAGCAGGAGAAATTACAGTGTGTCTTGTAAATATTTCTCCAGTGCATAATTCCCTCCTTGGATGAGTTTTTATCTTGAATCAAATGACAGTCCACTACAGCCAAAGGAAAACAGAGTACATATTATGAAATCTTTCAAAAATAAATGAAAAAAAAAAATGCTCTTCTACAATGAATGCAGAAGTCTGTACTCTGTCATCTTTCTTGCATCTTGAGATTATTGAGGAATGACAGCTTTGCTAACAGGGCATTTCTTGGTAGGACCATGGTCTGCTGAAGTAGAGCTGTTAGGAAAACAAATGATTCTCTTTAGCATCTTGCACTAGCATGAGGTTTCAGGCGGCTATCATATACTGTAGCTACCGCTGATAAGCACTGTTCTTGAAGTGCTCAAAAGACAAACCACTGGCAAAAGTTATGATGCTCTTGCAGCACTAAAAATAAGTGTGACTCATAAGATATCCTCTACCTTTGACTCTCATTGACCCAGGATCAGTAACACACATATTTTGATGCATCCCCCTTCATTCATTACAAGCTTTTACCTGATTAAGTTATTCTATCATTTAGTTAATATATTTATTGAATGTATTTATTTAAATTAAAATAAAATTACTGTTACATAAAATATAGACCAATATAATAAAATATCACAAAGCCTTAGTGATACAGTGGTAAGTGTTGGGCTGCTAAGTGAAAGGTTCGTGGTTCAAATCCACCCAGTGGTCCTGTGGGGGAAGATTTGGCAATATGATTATCGAAAGATTACAGCCCAGAAAACCTTTTGGAATAGTTCTGTCCTATTCCATGGGATTGCTATGAGTCAGAATCAACTCAGTGACACCCAAAATAACAACAATAAAATATAAATGTTTTAATATATTAAAATGAGCATTTTGTGTATCTGTGATTCCTACAATTGTATTTTTGTTCTTGTTGTTGTTAGGTGTCATCAAGTCATCTCCAGCTCACAGCGACCCTATGCACAACTGCATTTTTAGATCATGCTTATTCTAAGTACAAATAAGGTATCTTAAAATATTACATAATATAAACTGAAATAATCTCTCAGACTCTGAAAAGATTTACTCTAAAATCATTGCATGAGCACAGTTATTTTGAAATAAAATGGTGTTGTCATTGTTAGGTGCCACTGAGTTGTCTCCAGCTCATAGTGACCCTGTGTACAACAGAACGAAACACTGCCCTTTCCTGTGCCAGCCTCAGGATCCTTGCTATACGTGAGCCTATCATTGTAGCCACTGTATCGGTCCATTTTTAAAATAAAATAGATATCCAGAATGATCAGTCTTCACAATTAGGACATTTTAGAGAGAGGAAGAGAGAGAATTTAGTTACCATGGAGGGTAGGATTAATGAAATGGGCCGATAAAAATAAGTTGAATTGAAAGGCATAAATCAGCTGTGACCAGAATGCCTTCTCTTTATTCACACTTTTACCCATGCCACATTCCCAGCAGAAGTAGAGCCAAGTATGATCTGTCCAAGCCTGAGAAGCCCCTTGCGGCATATGAACAAATGTTACGTGGAAGTGGCAGCTGTTCACATTGGAAAGCTCCTATTAATAAAGCAAGCAAACATGAAAAAGCAGATTTGCCAATTCAGCATTTCTCAAGATGGAGACCAGAAATACAACCATCAGAATACTCTCCCCCGAATGATTCTAAGTTTGCCTTAGTCATAGCTGAGCATATTTCTCCCTTTTATAAACATGCTGGTTAAACATCTTTATGATTTCCCCCATTCTAGATATTTCTTTGCCGTCAATGCTTTTCCCTGTGCCTAGCATAGTAAATCTTTCTGAATTTCTTGAAAATGTTCTCAAGATAAATCTTTCTTCTAATCACAATATCCCAATTATTTCCTTTAGAGACCAAAACAAATTCCAGGGAATTCAGAAACACAAAATTTAATGGGAACAAAAGCATGAAGTCTCTCAACTGTGAAATCTACCCACCTTCTACACGTTGTGGTTTTGTCTTGTTTGCATTTAGTACCCAGCAGACAAAAACGTATTTCATTACCTAAGCCTCAACATTAGCAACAATGAATGCAGATGTTTTCTTCTTCTCGAAGGCATCTCATAACATAATGCTGTTGTGCTATGCTACATCCCACCTCCAAGTGACAGTGATCTTTTGTAGGACAATTTGACAATGTACTCTAGTCTAAATCACAGCTCACCAGGGTGGTACAGTACCAAGCTGTCCATAGCCTTCAACCTCCAGCACACAGAAGACCCAGAAGCCGTCCAATTGATTTCATGCAAACACAGCTGCAGGACCATCTATACAAGTCCATTTCTACAACTATAGCCAGAAATACATACACTTTCACATACTTTATTTTAGAACGTAATTCATGGTGTTTCTTCCCAGATGCCTCAGCACAGCATCTGTTCAGAGCTGGTCCATATGACTCAGTCTGCCAGTTTTCATTGCTTGCCCAAGAGCATCTTTTAATGATACCAAATTCTCAGTAGTCTTTTGAACATATAAGTATTGTCTTTGATGTCAAGCCTCAGAGTTGATGGATTTGAATAATTTTACACAAATATTTATCATGGGTTATATTTTTGTAAAATACTTATTCCATAAAAGTTTATCAAGGGCTTACCTATGACTAGGAATAAAAAGATGCAAATAGACATAATCCTTGCCCCCAAGGAATTCCAGGTGTTGGGAAACAGAATCAAAAGACTTTAGTCTAGGAAATGACCATGAAGTTCATCATCTCCATCTTTGGCTTCACGTAAGATATAACTATAACTTCATATAGCTTCTCCACTTTCATAAAGGTGTACAGAAAGTCAGGAATAGAAAGGAACTCAAGCTTGAGACTTCTAGTCTCCATGCCAGTGCACTTTCCACTGTACGAATGGCAATAAAGTTTATTCATCTACAATTTTAATATTTTTTCCACTTTTAACATTAATTTCTGACCTCTTTTAAGACTCAGAAATATTATGCTTGCAAATAAAAAAGTGGCTGCTTAAAAGAAGATATACCCACTTCTCATTTGTCAACATGGTTATGTTCCAGAGAGCAGGTCTTTATGCAAAATTTGTATTATTCAAGAATTGGGGGCCATGTCTATCTTTGGCACCTGTGTTCTCCCCCCATCAAGTTGCTCACTGCCCACTGGACACTTTCAGAGTGTCTCAGGATGTGTGTGGCATGGGGGCCTCCCCTTCCTTGCCATGCCTTTCCCACTACTACAGAGCCCACGGAGCTGAGAATGGTGGTGCTAGTGGACAACTGGTGCTCGCCACCCAGCAACTCTTGTTGCCCAGCCTGGATGGGGACCCCACTCATCCTCCATCTGCCTGAGGACCACAGCCCATGTGGTATCCCTCCCTTTCCCTCCCTGCCTACTTCCTTCATGGACCTCTTTGGCACATTTGGGCTGTTGCCTGGCCTCTACCTGCCCACTTGTAGTGCCCCACTATCACATCATGCCCTCCATGGCCAGACCAAAATGTCACAGCTCAATAGGAGGAGCATTCTATGGCCAGCTGTCCACCATCCCTCACATGTCCTCATCATCTCTGGGGCCCCCAGTATATTATCCACAGTAGCCTGCTGTCCAGCCATGGATCCAGCCATGGCCCCATGTCGGACACCACATTAGAATTTTTTCAAAGTTGTTGTAAATTGCAAAATGTCAAATAATGAGATAGCCAGTAGGTGAGGAGTAGGTATATATAGTTTTTGTTATGAGGTAGAAAGCTTAGTTACACAGGAGATTGCAGGAACACCTGTCCTCTAAGGCACTCATCACACTCTACAGAGAACATTCAATTACTCATCACAATGTCCCTAAAATGCTTTGTGATGAAATTATTTGTATTATGTACAGCACCATTCTTCCTTTGACCTTGAAGTAGACTTTTATAGAATCAAATATAAAAGAAGGTAATTCTCATAGTGCTCCAGGGGGTTGGAAAAATTATATTTAAAACTGTGGAAAGACCAAATTACTACCTCATGTGACTAGGGAAGTAAGAGTTGCTAAGGGATAAGAGGCTGCACAATTGTTATGGGAAAAAAATCTCTGGATCTATGTTCTAAAGCAACAGACCTTCACACAATACGCATACATACATCCATGTTCAGGGTGAATTGTTGATTTGGTGAAGAATATTAAGTATACCATAGACTGCCAGGAGAACAAACAAATTTGGCATGGAGGAAGTACAATCTGAACTCTCCTTAGAAGACAGGATGGCAAGACTTCATTTCACGTACTTTAGACATGTCATCAGCCGCTGGAGAAGGACATCATGTCTGGCATAGTTTAGTGTCAGTGAAAAGGAGGAATACCGTAAAGGAGATGGATTGACATAGTAGCTGCACCAATGGGCTCAAACATAGTAATGATTGTGAGGATGCTCCAGGATCTGGCAATGTTTAGTTGTGTTGTGCATGGGATTACTATGAGTTAGAACCAATTCGAAGACACCTAACAATAAGAAGATGCTCAGGGAAAACAATGCAAGTGGGGATGTCGAAGTAGCTCAAGGTAAAGATATATCAATTCAAAATCTCAGGGGTCAGGACAAAGGGAAGAACTGGAAAGCCAGTTCTGTTGCCTTTTTTTTTTTTTTTTTTTCCCCATGTATTCACTCATCTCACAAATATTTTCTGTGTAGTATGCTAGGAAAAGAGCTCACCATGTATAAATATTAGAGTTCCGGGGTCTTCACAACAGCACTTCCACCTCCTTCAGTGACAAGGATAACAAAGAAATTGCACATGAAATCCAAACAGGTGTTGCTCCGTGCCAGGCACATTGCAGGCATTGAGTAAATATATCTGTAATGAATCGATGGCTCTCCCAAAACATTTTAAAAGAAAGATTTAACCTACATTGTTAAATGCCCTCTTGAGATTTTTCCATTTCTCTCACAACTTCAAGTAGGTTTCAGGCTATGGAACACACACACCACTTTATAGAAGAGAGAACTGATTATAAGACTTGCCCCAAATCACATAAGAAACAGAGCAACTTCTTTTAACATGCTCATATTACCCACAGTTCAGAGATCTCTATACTAGACAACCAAAAATAAACAAACTCACTGCCATTGAGTCAATTTGACTCAGAGCGACCCCTCCTGGGTTTCCGAGACAGTATCACTACCGCAGATTGACCAATCTTCCTTCCCAGGAGTGGCTGGTGGGTTTCAATTGCCAGCCTTCTGGTTAGCAGTCAAATGCCTTAGGCGCTACACCACCAGAGCTCCTGCACTAGACAAGATGATAGCAAATCAAATGTTCGGTTGCCTGATTTGACCTGTGCCCCTCTCAGAATCTTGAATAAAGCAATATTCCATAGCTACCAGAGACCACACAATGTTGCCACCTGGGCTACTGATAGTTGTCACTCTGCTCTTCCCAGAGTGTCTTAGTATCTCCTGTTCCTGCAGAGAGGGAGCCAGCCGTCACCGGCATCTTAACACCCAATGAATCTGGGTGACTTTTTATCCACTTAGACACTAGGAATTTGAACTCATTTTCAAGTCAGAAATTTCTCTCTTTTTAATATATGTTGGCTAGAAATTATTCCCTTCCTTATTTTTTAAATGAGGATTTATCCATCTGACTTTTTTCTAAAACGTTCCAACTGTTGCAAAGTTAAATATTTACCTTCTCCTTTCTTAAGAAACACCATGTGACCATGGTATTTGAATTTCAAGAAAATTCATATCTGAAGAGATCACCATTTGTAAACATAGTAGAAAATACTCCTAATCACAAAACCAGAAGCAAAGGTCTGAGGACCTATCAAAATATATTCTTTAAAGAGGATTTATTATTTAAGGAAATTTTCAAGACCGGCTTAGTTCATTTCTTTAATTTTTAAGCAGTGAAAATACAGACAATTTGAGGGGAAACAGTACCAAAAAGACCACGAGACCAGTCAAAATTGATGTATTACCAGGATCAACTTAAAGGCTAAAACAGCAAATTTCCATGTTGGACTTCCCTTTTGAAATTGTTAGCAATAAATTTTGTGGGAATAACTCAGGGAGGCTTTTTTGCAGTGATCCATATATAAAAGATAAATAATATGACTCAAGTTGAAAGAACACATCCATTTATTATTTATTTTAGAAAAACTATCTGGAGGAAAGATGAGCTGCCAGCTAACATGTTAATAATAAGTCAAACCAAAGATAGATGACTTCTACTATTACAATTTTATATTGATGATGATGCAAATATAGATTGATACAAGCATAGGTATAGGTAAGGAACCACGGTGACATGGTGTTTAAGTACTTGGATGCTAACCAAAATGTTGGTGGCTCTAATCCACTAGCCACATCACAGGAGAAAGATGTGGCAGTCTGCTTTCTCAAAGATTACACCACTGGAAATCCTATGGGGCAGTTCCACTCTGTTCTATAGGGTCGCTATGAGTCAGAATTGAATCTGTGGCAAGCAACAACAGCATAGGTGTGGGTGTGGATTTAGATTTATGATTAGATATATATGAAATGAATAAGAAATCAGAGATAGCAATGGCATATTGAGTTTCTATATGCTGTTTAAAAAATTGCAAACTATTTGGTATGTTGTCACTGATAATTTGAATATGGAATTTTGGGGCAGGGAAATTCCAAAATGAGCTTTTTGTCCGGAAACACTGAATATTTGACAAAAGGAGAGGCAATTGATAATTGTTTCATTATCTAAGATATATAATATAGAAAAATATACCAAAGTATATTAAAAATATATGACATATATATCAATGTCAAGGCTCCACCCAGATCATTTTTCAGAATGTATGAAGGTGGATCCCAGGCACGAATACTTTTATTTCTAAGCCCCAGGGCTTAGAATTGAATGTTCAGGCAAAATGAAAAATAGCAAGTACAGAGTGACCCTTAGAATTGCATCAGATCATATGGAGCAGAACCTGCCCCACAGAGAAAAACATTCCCGGGGACACTTCTTATTCTGATCTGAGGGCCAGGGAATACTGGGAGGCCCAGTATATTTGTCCAAGGAGGAGAGAAGGAGGGACAATTTCAGGAAAACTGTCAACGTCTGTCTCCACAAGCTGTGGCCAGGCCAGCACAAATGCAGGCAAATAAGCTGAGGAAAGTGGTGAACAAAAAAGATGTATGAATGGTATCTGGTGGGCTTCTCCAGAGCCACTTCAGGGTAGCAGTCTCCATGTAGGAGCAGTGACAACAGGAACTAAAAAGATTAGATGGAACCATAGGGAGCAATGAGTTTATGTTGATGGGGAAGCAGCAACTCAGAAAAAGGGGGTGAGAATGGCGATACAACTCAAAGAGTCTCATCAGTGTCAGTGAATTGTACGTGTAGAAACTACTGAATTGGTGTATGTTCACTGTGCACACTCTCAACAATAAAATAAATAAATAAATAAACACTGGCTCCAGGGAGAAGGCACAAGCCCCCACAGTCAGGTGGGAACTCAAGTGATCTGCAACAGAGGAGCAGAATGTGGATGTATGAGGGGATGGGGGAGAAAGAAAAGTCAAGGAGCTTTTCTTTCCTTTATTTATTTATTTCAAGAGCTTATTTTATATTCAATGTCACGTGTGCATTTAGTTTCATTCCCCATTCACCATGTCCAACCCTAACCCAGTTTCCTCCCCTCCCTACCTGCAACCCTCCCCCTGTGCCCCTCATAATTATGCATTCCTCTTTGTCTTGCATTTCCTCAGTTTGAATGTTGGTCCTTTGGTGTCCCATGGTCTATTGCTCTAAGGGATGTATTACCATTGAGTGTGTGGGTGCAGCATCCTGGGTTGAGTGGTCTACATGTACATCTTGTTAACTATTGGGCTGAGAGCCTGCCCCTGGGGGTGACTTTTATTCCAGGTGCTGAATATATTTCAGGGCCATAGTATTGGGAGTCTCACCAGATTTCATCTGGCCAGTAATTCTGGTCATTATTGAGTTTTTGGATTTTGTTCCACGTTTTCCCTCCCACTCTATCCAGGATCTCCAGATTGGATCCTTTCCTGAGTGGTTGGCATTGGTAGCTGGGCACCATCCAGTTCTTTTGGTCTCGAGGGCCATCGTGTCCTAGGGCAGATTGCTTCTAAATGCTCTTGTGGTTTTTTTGTTTTGTTTTGTGTTCTTCTTCACTGCCGATGCTAGGAGACCATTAGCTGCATCTTAGATGGCTGCTTGAAAGCTTTTAAGACCCAGTCGCCATTCACCAATGTAGGATGTGGAGCAACGCTTTTATGTATTGTGTTGTGCTAATTGAGTCAGGGGTCTTGATAGGAGCAATGGCCTTATTTAGTGTGTCATTTAGATGGTGTTCTTGTTCCCTAGTGCCGCTCTAACATGAATATACCACAAATGGGATGGCCTTAGCAAACAGTTTATTCTTACAATTTGGAGACTTTAAGTCCAAGTTCAAAGTGCCAGGCTCTAGGGGCTGGGTGAAAGCCCCTCAACCGTGGGGTCCAGCTCTGCCTGCTGCTCCTGGCTCACTGGAGCTAGAGGCATTTCTTCACTCAGACAGCTGCTGGCTGCTGAGGCTGAGAAGCCCTAAGGTTGACAAGTAAAAAGGCACAGTCCTAATGTAACCAAACCACACAGCAGGTGATTAACTTAAGTCCATTTTAAGTCCCAAGGTCGGCAGAGCATAGCAGGCTACTGAACAACGACATGACTCCATACAGGGTCCAAGTGTGCCATAGGCTAGAGACCATTCCCAAAGCTGCTTCTTACATACAGGAAGCAAACAACATCCCAAAGCAGCTATTCAGCTTCTTGTGGTAAATTCTGCCATGGAGCTGATTGCCAGTCTCATCATGGGGAATAACTACCACCAACTGCCCAGCCACTCAACCAGGACCAGCCAGGTTGACACACAGATATAACCACCACAGATGGTCTCTTTTAAAGTAATGCAAACTCCTCTTTTAAGTTCATTTCTCCTGTCCATTAGCAGGTGAACAGGAGCCCAAGAAAGTGGCAACGACTTTTAATATGTGTGCCCAGCTAGAGGAACAGGCCCAGCACAAACTCGAGACATTGCCTCTGTCTTCAGAGGGCAGGTTTCCCTGGCCTTCCAGAGCAGACATCCCATAAGGATGTGCCTGGTGGTTTATAGTTTGCTCCTTTATCACAACCCTTGGAAAACTGGCTCCAGATAAGTAAGGGGTAAAGATGGATTATTTGAAACAACAAAAAGAAGATAAAGTTTATCTAGAGGTCTTCAGCACCTTATCCCTAATTCTATAACCAAACAGCATGTAACAGCTGAAGATAAGACACAGAGGCAAACCTAACAGGCATGAGAAAGGGCACCAATGAAATATACTGACCCCAAAGACCATGGTCCAATTTGAAAACTTCTGGCAGCCTGAAAAATTGGCTGTTAACTCTGCTAGAGGGGAGAGAACAGAGTGAGAGGGTGTAGGAGTGAGGGCAGGAACAAGTAAGAGGGTAAGGACCTCACCACGCAGGTCCCACTTTATCAAATTAGAAGATGAGAAGGCTGGCTGCACATTCAGTGCCCTTCAGTAGAGTGTTGACACAGTGGGACTTGTAGACAATTGAGAAGGTAAGGGAAGGAAAAAGTCATAGAAACGGAATCATCCAAAGTGTGAGCTCCAGCTCTCTGGTAAGGTACCAAGGTGGCACAGAATTTACAGAATTTTAATCTGAAATAATGGAACGTTTAATTGATGTGAATTTGTAGTAGACCTGTGGTAATATAACTGTCTGAATTATAATCATAATACATAGAAATTTGACAAGGAGAAGAACATGATCCCTGAGGTTTTAAACTTTTCAGGGTCTACAGAAGTTAAGCAAAGAACAAATTTCAATACTGATCTGCAGTCAAAACTTCTTCAGATAAAAATTATTGCTCTGGGGTATAAAAGCTTGATTTTAGATAATAGAAGAGGTTAGCTATGGAAATGCAGGAAGCCATCACATTTTTCCCCTATGGAAAATTCTACCTTTTACTGAAATGACAAAAAGGAGACCAAATTCAAGAATCCCAAAGCCATACAATTTACAGTAAGTTATTAGGCATGTGCTTTTCTACTAAATTAATTATAAAACATCTACATTTATCTTTATGTGACAATCCACTTTTACTGCTATCATATATGATTTCTTCTTTTTTTTAACAATAAGAATAAAGTAGCTCAGAATTACATTTAAAGGATTTTTCGCCTTCATAAACTATATCATTTTGTAGGCTAAATGCTAAATTGGATGAAATTTTGCCTAACATAAAACCACTTCTGCTAATGTTCTTCTTCTATATTTCTTAATAAACCCAGGAGCAGTATTATATGGTCCTTCAGTATCAATCTCCTCCCCCTCTGGGGTTCTGGTTAACACATTCAGTTATTTTAATTCCTTTTGAAGGATTCCTTATATCTGAATCACCACCCTCTACATCTTTGTGACTATACATAAATAGTAGGTGATAATCAGACAAAAGGAAGGAAAAATAAGTTTCTGCTTGTAAATGTTTCTACCATAGTATCCTGAGCAACAGTCTAAAGAACATAACTGAGTAAGGAGAAATGGTGCTACATCATATTTTCTTTTTCTAGTAAGAATGAAGATTTCATGGGCTCTATGTTCCCCTTTCCCTCCAAAGCACATATGAACTGGAAGTCTGTGACATCAGCAATGTCAATGCTCTTTTCAGCAGAGAATCCCACAGCTGGGTGAGCACTCAGAACTCAAGTGTGAGGGAACAACACCTGCGAAGAGACATGAGAGAACCTATCACTAATGAGCCAGATACAGAGATAATGCCAGTGCAGGAAATCACTTAGCAACCCCAAGTTACAAATATCCTGACTAGAGCTGATCCTACAAGAGGACATGCCCAACCTTGTCACCTCTTCCCCTCCACTCCCAGTGTGGCTTCCCTGGAACAACCTCCATGCCAGAACTGAAGCTGTTGGGGTGCTGGCTACCGATACAACACAGAGGATGACCATCTTAGTGTTCTAGGGCTGCTGTAACAAAACAACACAAAGTGAGGAGCTTGAAACAACATAATGTTACTGTCTCACAGCTCCGGACTCTGAGAGTATGAGTTCTGGTCATTGGCCATATTGATTCCTTCTGAGACTTCAAAGGAGAGTCATTCCTGTCTTTCTCCTTGCTTCTGGTAGAGCCACGTGTTTCTTGGCTTGTGGCTACAGCATCCCATGGCATCCTTCCTCTGTCTCTTATTTTCTTTTTTACTGACAGCTCTCATATATGATTAGGACTCATCCCACTCTGGTGTGAAAGTAGGACCTCATGTTAACTGATAACATCAAAGATCCTATTCCCAAACAAGCTCATGTTGACAGATACCAGAGGTTAGGACCTCAACATATCTTTCTGGGAGATGCAATTCAATCCATAACAAAAAACAACTTCAAAAACAATTCCAAGGTGTTCTCCTCCCCTTACCAAGTACCAGGAAACAGTCACACCATTGGTGACATCATCCATTTTTCTAAACTACAGAGAGCAGATGTTGGGTTTATATTTCTATTTGCTATAAAATGTTTTAAAATGTAGAGCAGAGAGAATTCAAAAATGGAGTACTGGGTAGGTGTGATGTTTGGAGAGTTTTCCTTGGGAACACATGGACATTCTATGTTACTCAATCTTTGTCCCTGACCATTGCTTTTTCCTCCTTAACCTGACTTCACATCACCCTCCCACTCTCAGTGGGTGGGGCTGAATAATGAGAGGTAGCAGGAAATCCGATTTTAGATTTTTGCTTCATATCCTTGTAAGGAAACTTAAGTACCTAAATGGTACCCTATTGATCCCAGCATGCTGAGTATTCTATAACTTCAGAGATCACAACCTTTGGGATAAAATTGTCAGGAGTAAGCACAGGTGAAACCTACCAAGTTCTGGCTTCCTCTACACAGACCCCAATCTCTTCTGATTGGACACCCACATGGCCTCCACGAAGATGCCCCTCAAAAACCAAACCAAACAAACCCACTGCCAATGAGTCAATTCCAATTAATAGCAACCCCTTTGGGTTTCCAAAGCAAGAAATATTTATGGAAGTAGGTTGCCCAGTCTTCCTTCCAAGGAGTGGCTGGTGGGTTTGAACCATCAGCCTTCTGGTTAGCAGTCAAATGCCTTAGGCACTCTGCCATCAGAATTCCTTAAGCTGCCTGAAGGGTAGTACTTATAGATATCCATGGAGTCATGGCATAAACTGGGCCCGATCTCACCTTTATGTTATTCATAGTCAATCCATAACTTATTTTGATTTGATCAAATGAAGCTCTGTATACTTTTTAAAGCATAGGCTTAGATTTTCTTAACTTTTAATATGCATCGTTGCTCCTTTGTCTGCCTAAATCAATGTACTGGCAAACATATCATGTCAGATACAAACTCTGTTTGTGATCTGAATGATCTTACCATCTAGTATGGAAAATATGGCATGCACATAAATAATCCTAACATAGTGTCAAATGTGATCAGTATTATAAAAAAAAATATTTGTCTGCAAAATGCTATTATAGCAGAAAGAAAGCTAAAGTTATATCCAGCAAGGGAGTTGAGGGAGTATGTGAGAAACGAGGTGTGGAAAGAAGGAAGTATTTGAGCAAGGTCAGTGGTTCTCAACTTTAGTTGTTAAAAGACATTGATATCCAGACCCAAAGCCAGAGACTCAGTATACACGAAATCACCAGTACAAAACTGAAGTGCGTTGTAACTATTACGCATTTTGCATTTTGAAACAAGATGAAAATATATCCTCTCCAAAGTAAAATGTGGCTTTTCAACATTTTTGGCTATTCCAAACTAGAAAGATCTGTTATATACCTTGAACCCCTAGCTGAAATTAAAACTGCCCCCATACTTAATAATGGCAAAATTAAAAATAATAATACTGATATTTTATAAAACTTTTTCAGAAATTAAAGAAAGTGTTTATTAGGTAAGGAAAATGGTGCTTTTCTGCCCCCCTCCAATTTTTTCCAGAAATGAAAACTCCAATAAAGAAGCAAAGGTAACACATTCTGTACATATTGAAATTTTAACAAACTTAAGTGCATGCCAAATCAAATTAATTTTATGCTAATTTCCTAAAAAAAAAAACCACTAAATTTTATATTTGGATAGTTTTGTCTAATTACAAAAAGATACTATCAGAACATGACAATCTACCACTTCCCAACACTAGATTTCAATCCATTGCAATTTTATCCAATTCATCACCTTCCCATGGAACACAGACATATGTTTTCAAAAATAGATAACATATGTATGATGGAAGACACATGGAAAAGATCTTAAGTTCAAGGAATTTGAAGTATTATGCACTCTGAAAAGGATTCAAAGGAAAAAAACTCATTGCTGTCAATTCTGACTCATAGTGACCCTATAGGACAGAGTAGAACTGCACCATAGAGTTTTGAAGGCTCTAAATCTTTACAGAATAGACTGCCACATCTTTCTCTTGCAAAGCAGCTGGTTTGAATTTCCAGCTTTTTGGTTAGCAGTGAAGCGCCTAACAACTGAACCAACAGGGCTCCTTTGGAAACGGATTAGGACTGTCCCTATAACCGACAATTGGGATCTTTGGTTGTTGCTATGCAGTTCTCTTCCACTTTCTGCTATAATCTCAGATATGGCTCCGCAAAAATTCACAATTGAATTGAGAGGCATTTTAGTCTACCTGACCTGTCTATTCTTTCTTTGAGGACAACTGGGGAGTAGAAATTGTTTTTATTCTTCCTCAAAAAAGGAAAGCCTTGACCCTGAGGACCTGAGCACATCAAATCACATCATTTCCAGACTTGGGTCACAATGGAAGGGGTATGTCAGCACAGTACACCATCAACAGAAATGGGCTTCAGTCCCACAAAGTCCCAGTCACTGTAACTCTTGGTGACAGACTCACACTGCTCCTAATCAATTTCACATCAGGGAGGTACACACGCTGACAACATGCAGATTGGGAGCCGCACAGAAGTCATGTGGAAAATGTCTGAAAGCCAGAGCTTTCCAGCATCACCTCCCTGTGCCAAAAAACAAAAATATTGCTTCCCTCTCCCTCTCTGGTTATTAAAACAGTAGATAAATGAGCTGACATTAGATGGACGCCTTCTGTAATCAACGTCACTGCATAATGATACAGTTTTGTCATTCCTACAGATGGCTACTAGGAGCTCTGGTGGCCTAGTGCCTAAGGAATTTGACTGCTAACCAGAAGCCTGGCAGTTCAAATCCACCAGCCACTCCTGGGAAGGAAGATTGGGCAATCCACTGTAGTGATACTGTCTTGGAAACCCTAGGAGGGTTCTCTATGAGTCGGATTCAACTCAACGGGCAATGGGTACAGATAGACAGGATGCACTATTAGCTAGTGACTCCTATTCTCAAGGTAATTAGAAACAGTTTTCCTGTGAAATGTCCTTTCTTCTGTGCTTTAAAACACAATTTTCAGAATTAAAACCATCTTTTTGAATCATTGTCATCACTGGCATGAAGTTAATGTTGCTAATTTTCAGCTCGTGCTGAAGAGATGCAGAAAAGAGGTAAAATATGGAATCTCATGAGCAAGCAGGAAAACTGGATCTGCCAACTCACTCACTTAATTTGGTACAAATTTCATGTAATGTGGGGAAGTGATTTCCTCTGGCAGCTTCATTTACATGGACGTGCATTGAGTCTTTCAAACCCATTAGTCAGAAATAAATTACAGCGTTTGATAGGAGCTTAATTGTTGAGATAATTGACAAAATGAGAGCTCTGGAGATCTGAGACTTGGTATTTTCCAGGTGACTTTTCAGTGGCACAGTGAAAGTACTTGATCAGACTAGCTACTGTGTATAGCAGTTGTCTAAAGGTTCATTTTCAGAGAAAGGGAAGGTGAATAATTAGCATATGAAAAACTTAAATTAATGGTAAATATAGCCATTACAACACCAGAAAAAGAGATTGAAATAACCATGATGCACCAATTTAATCAGAGTGAAAGCATAAAACAGGAAGTTTGTGTTCCAGCATCAGTTACAGTCAAAAGCATCTGCCTAAGTTGTCTGACTTTAAAAAGCAGTGAAATCATTAAGGCAAATCTCACTTAGTGGTTTTGGCTTTCTTAGACTGGCTGTGTCCATCAAATAAACCAAGGATGGTTTAATCACCCCACCTAGGAGAGCATAGCAAGTATATACAATGCTGAAAGTAGTCTGATTGAGAAATGACTTCACATGTTTGTTTACAAATTACCAGGGAGTTTCTACATTAGTTGATAAGGAGAGATAAATATCTCTCCACTCCAGGTAGCACTCCACATGAAAACTCACACTTCACCACACACACTACACCTAACAGATTCTGGTATGCTTATTAGAGATGTGTAGGAACACAACTGCCTTTCTTCTTCCCATGTATATTTACAGTCAACATTTATGTCATGAAGATTTTATTGCATGTTTTGAGAAGAAAACCAGGAAAACTGGAAATATCTCCTCTTCCCTAGAAACAAACAAACAAACAAACAAACAAACAAAAAGTTTACCACAAATTCCAACTCATGGGAACCCCACGTGTGTCAGAACTGTGCTTCATCAGGTTTTCAGTGGATGATCTTTCAGAAGTAGACCAGGCCTTTCTTTCCTGGTGCCTCTGAATGGACTTGAACCTCCAACCTTTCAGTTAGCAGCTAAGTGTATTAACTGTTTGCAAGAACCAGGTATGCCCTCCTCCCCTATTACTCCAGAAGCCATTCCCTCCCTTATCACAGCACACAAGACCATACTTTTCTAATGTTTCTTTCTGCTTCTCTTTTTGAGATCCAGCTGGTACTCTAGCTATGCAAATTCTTGATTTTTTAAAATATATTTTAAGGTGGTATCAATGTCATTTATCCTTTGTCCCAGTACCTGTCAATGGAGGAATTTCCAGGTCCATCTCTCATTACTGCTGTGAAAAAGTTCTTTGTGCTGAAGACAGTAAAAACATAAATAAATAAAAAATGTCATAGCTTCAAATTCTGACTCATAAAATGTTGAAAGTTTAGGAAATCACAATTAATTTCTCTGAACATGGAGGACATACCCTTTAGATTTCATGGTGTTGCCTTAGGTTGGATCAACCAGTCACTATCCAGTCAATTCCATCTCATGGTGACTATACTCTCAGATAAATAGTCTTCCTATGAGCTCCGGTAGTGTAGTGCCTAAGATATTTGACTGCTAACCAGAAGGGTGGTGGTTCAAACCCACCAGCCACACCTCAGAGAGAAGGTTGGGCAATCCACTTCCGTAGGGATACCACCTTGGAAACCCAAGGAGGGGTCACTATGAGTCAGGTGCAACTCAAGGGCACATAACAGCAAAAACATGATATCAGTAATTATTTGGTTTAATGATCTTTGAGCTTAGACTTAAAGTAACTGCCAATGTATGCCTCTGGTATTTCTTTTATATTAATGAAAAAAAATATCTATATGAATTCATGGGACCAAAGATAATCTTGGAACACAAATTACTCAAGCTACTTTTTTCATTTAAAGTATATCCAAAATTCTAAAAGCAAATTAAAAAAAAAAAAAAAAAAAAAAAAACTTTAATGCAATTAATTCAGGAACAGGTATCACCAGGTTAAAAATAGACATTTTTCCTTACTCAGGAAGCAGTTGCATTTCATGTCAACAATATCAAGGATGCATATGGTGTGTCAGATCTTATGTGCCAGCATCTGGGAAGGCATACAGGAATTAGGACGTGTTGGAGAACAGCAGCTGGTTGACAAAGTATTTGCTGAAATATTAATAACCAAATCAAAGGAATCCCTTGTAGTCAGGAAATTTGAGGTTTTGAAGTCAGAAGTTAGAATTTTGAAATAGCTCCATGGCTCTGGCTCACTTTTCCTTTATTTCTGAAGGGCTTGTTAGGTGTCATCAAGTCAACTCTGACTCACAGTGACCCCTTGCACAACAGAACAGAGCCCTGCCCTACCGTGGGCTATCCTCACAATCCCTGCTATTCCTGACCCCATTGTTGCACCCACTATGTCATTCCATCTCACTGAGGGTCTTCCCCTTTTTCTCTGACCCTCTACCGAGCATACTCTTGTTCTCCAGGAACTGATCTTTTTTGACAACAAGACCAAAGTAAGTGACACAAAGTCTGGCTGTTTTGGCTTCCAAGGAACATTCTGGCTATACTACTTTCAGGGCATATATGTTTTTCCTTCTGGCAGTCCACGGTATTTTCAATATTCTCCAACACTATAGTTCAGAGGTGTTCAAACGGGTGGTGGGTGTACTTAGTGATTGAGAACTGATTGACTGGAGCCCTCACCTCTCCAAGCGTCAAGTGGCCTGCACAATCACTGTGGGAGCAGTGTGGGGCAGCCCGGTGCTGCCTTTAAAACCTTTATTTTTCATTTTTTTATTTTTTTTTTTACTTTTTGGTTGAAGGAGGAGGCTATCTTCAACTACTTGCTGAGGATTACCAAGAAATGTTCTGAACATTTATTTAAATCACTTTCACCCACAATTGTGTAACAGGCAGTTTGAATAAAACGTCATGGCTCTAAAGTGTTAAAGCACAACAAATTCCTGATTTGGGAATGGCATGTTAGGGACATTGAT
>NW_006921616.1:4142864-4144002 GCF_000298275.1 Orycteropus afer afer
AATTTTCAGGATTAAGAAAAACACTAATCATTTGTGAAGGGAAGAGAATACGGGAAATTTGATCCTAAAGGTACTGCTAGAATTTTAAACAGAAGTAACGTGAGGTTAAGGTTTAAACCACTTTCTCTGCTATGATTTGTTGAGTAAGAGATAATATTCTTAAGTCCTTTGGGTTCTCTATGATTCAATGTTCAGGTAGAAATTCTTGGAGATTGTCTAGATTCAGAAACAGATGACCAATTTTCACAGTGTATGCATGCAAGTTTTATTCAATACCTTCTTTTAACCTCATCTTGAAGTTCAACTTGAAGTTCAATTATTTGACTCTTGCTGGAGTTATATTCTCATCATAGCCAAATATTCGAAAAAAATATATAAAAGGTGGTCTTTTATTTATGAACACTGTAACTTGCTAGTACAGGCAACTGAAAGCAGAGTTGAGGAAGATCTATTTGTTCCTTATTTTTACAGGAATAGAAAACTATGCCAAGAGACTAAAATCATATAAGTGTGTCACTGGCAAGATTTATTTAAGAGTCATAGCACATTAAAAAATCGAAAAGAATCCACAAAATCTAGTTCAACTTTTTTTTCTTTCTTTTTTTTTTTCCATAGACAATGTACTCCTGGAATGACAGAGAAATCTGGCCAATGTGGTAACGATTTAGAGAAGGCAAAAGGAGCCTAAAACATAGGTATCTTGTCCACTAAAGAGTGTTCCTTTCAGGGGATTTTGATTTGTACCTTTTCCAACATGATCTGTCTCATAGCCTCATCATATAGATAGGGACGTATTTCGTTAATTGCTTTCAGTTCATTGCTGAGTAATCACCTTCCCTCAGTTCTCTCAGCCAGCACCGTTGTAACAGAAATGCCACAAGTGGATGGCTTTTACAAACAGGAATTTATTTCCTCCATTTACAGAGGCTGAAATTGGGGTACCAGCTCTAGGGGAAGGCTTTCTGTCCCTGTTGACTCTGGGGGAGGGTGTTTGTCTCTTTAGCTTCTATTGCCTGGTTCCTTGGAGATCTCCTGTAGTTTGGCATTTATCTCCCCATCTCTGCTGGCTTAGTCTGCTCCTTTAATATATAGTAAGAAACTGACTCAAGACACACCCTATACAAATCCTGCCTCATTA
>NW_006921616.1:4144164-4148638 GCF_000298275.1 Orycteropus afer afer
TTTCCGAGGCAGTATCACTACAGAAGTAGATTGTCCCATCTTCCTTCCAAGGAGTGTCTGGAGGGCTTGAAACGCCAGCCTTCTGGTTAGCAGTCAAGTGCCTTAGGCACTATGCTACCAGAGCTCCTACATATAATATATATATATATATATTAAATTGTGTCCACCCCGAATATATATATATATTTGTGTGTGTGGGGACACAATTTAATCCATAACACTAGCAAAAAGTCTGTTTTCTTCCTACATGTTCCCTCCAGCCATTCCACAAACACATTCAGTGTCCCAAAAACTTTAGGGGTTTACATAGTTCAAAAGATGTCCATACTGCTTTTCAATGACAGAGACAGGAAGAGAATCGGTGATTATTATCAACGACTGCTTTTTCTCCTTTCAGACAGCGTTGCTGTTTAGTCTGGTTGTCTCCCAGGATGCTTTGCCCATGCACAACAGTGATATAAGCCCCAGCCCATGCAACTACAGTGCACTATCACTGTTCTTGAAGATTGTATCCCCTTTGGTTGTATATTAACAACATACAGCCATTCCATCCCAAGTGTGGCAGTGCACTTTCATTTACTTTGCTCTGATTAGATCACTGCAATTTCATGCCATGGATAATAGAGAATTATTCACATCGATTTAAATGCAAACATACTTTCCTTTTAGGAATTATTTCAGAGTAAAGGTAGCTAGATATTTCCCATTTTAGATTCTTCTTATTTCCAGAATTGTGTTTTTTTGTTTGTTTTTTTGGGGGTTTTTTTTTTTTTTCCTCAAATGTCCTAAATGTTCTTTTTAATCATGGAATGATCCCTTTAAGATGGTGTCAATCCAGTGTACTTTCAGAGAAAGACTTCTTCAAAGGCAAGTTGTCTGGCTTGAATTAGAGGGTGTCACAGTGGCCAGATGGAAAGCTCAATTTACATTTAATTTTGTTTTCACTGATTTATCAACTATTCCATTGACAAAGAGAGGTGTGACTTCATGGAGTGAGAAAATGCTATTTTCTGCTCATAGTTGCATTAAAAAATCAAACCACAGCATGTTCAAAGTTAGTATTTGACAAAGCTTTTTAATCATGTTTGCCTGTCTTCTGAGCACCTCCTGCCCCCAACTCTAGCAGTTCATGCTTTTAATTCATTATGTGACAATCTGCATGAGAGAATGAAAGAAAAAAGAAAAATCCTCCCTTTGGGTCTGCCCTAGGTTGTGGAAACAGGCAGTTCTATGAAGTGTGCTTAAATCTGTACAATAGCTTTTCAAGTTCTGCTTTACTTTCCTTCTTTTTTCATATTTCCCTAAATTGAATAGAGAGGGGTAAGTCAAAACTGATATAAGGGAAAAAGGAAATATAACTCCAGTTAAAAAGAGTAAAACAAAGAACTCTTTGTTGTTGTTGTTGTTATTGTTAGGTGCTGTCAAGTTATCTCTGACTCATAGAGACCTTATATACAACAGAACAAAACACTGCCTGGTCCAGTCTCACGATCCTTGCCATACCTGAGTCCATCGTTGCAGCTACTTTGTCAATCCATCTTGTTGAGGGTCTTTCCCTTTTTCATCGACCTTCCACTTTATCAAGCATGATATCCTTCTCCAAGGAATGGTCCCTTCTGACAACATGACCAAAGCAGGTGAGACAAAGTTTGGCCATTCTCACTTCTAAGGAGCATTCTGGTTGCACTTTTTCCAGAATAGATTTGTTAGTTCTTTTAGCAGTACATGGTACTCCCAGCATTCTTCTCCAACACCACAACTCAAAGGCATCAACTCTTCTTTGGTCTCCCTTATTCATTGTCCAGCTCTCACATGCATAAGAGGTGATTGAAAATACCATGACTTGGGTTAGGGCACCTTAGTCTTCAAGGAGGCATATTTGTTCTTTATCATGTGAAAGCGTTTTTTTGCAGCAGATTTACCCAATGTAATACGTTGTCTGATGTCTAGACTGCTACTTCCATTGGTGTAGGTTGCTTCATCTTCTTCCCATGGAGAACCTGATTTTTTTTTTTTTTTTTACCCACTATGTCACCAACCATTCCTTGGAAGGAAGATTGGAAATCCCAGGAGGGGTTGCTACGAGTTGGATCTAACTCGACAGCAGTGAATTTCATGTTTTTTTGTTTGTTTGTTTTAATGTCACCAAAGAGTCGGAGGAAGATGAATTAATCTATTTCTGTTAGATTTATAGGCTGGGTGTTACTATGAGTTGGAATCAACTTGATGGCAGTGAGTTTATAGTTACGTTGTTGTTGTTATGTGCCGTCGAGTTGGCCCTGACTCATAGCGACCCCTCCTTGGGTTTCCGAGGCAGTATCACTACGGAAGTAGGATTGCCCAACCTTCCTTCCGAGGAGTGGCTGGTGGGTTTGAACCGCCAGCCGTCTGGTTAGCAGGCAAGTGTCTTAGCCACTATGCTACCAGAGCTCCCTTATAGTTATAGTTACATACATTTTAAAAATAGAGAAATTAATACTTTTAAACCTTAAATACCTTGCTGTACATTCACGTGTATTAAATAATGGATTAAACACTAGATTAAAGATTTGAACCTTAGTGTCTTTGAGTTCAAAATCCACAATTTTCTGCTAAGCACTATTGCCTAATGAAGAAGTTTTTGCCTTATCTGCTAAAAACTTGTGTGAAAAATCTGGATCAGAAAAGACCAGGTCTAGACTCTGGATAGAACTAACTCAGAGATGTGACTTCCTAGATCAATTTCCTACAAACCAATTCAGTTATGCATACATTGAATATCTGAGCTATGATCTTCATTTCACTAATTTGAGAAGATATCATATTGACTGTAAAAGCTCAGGATTCAGAAAATTAAATTCTAGCAATGTACTAGCAACAGTAAAAGTATTGATAGTGAACCTTTCTAAACCCACATTAAAAATAAAAAGTGACTTGGTAGCCAAGTTACATACACATGGCAAGTATTTACATTAAAACTACATGCAAAGGTACCCCTCTAAAAAATAAAAATAAACCAAACTCATTGCTGTTGAGTCAATTCGACTCATAGTGACCCCTCCTTGGGTTTCCAAGGTGATATATCTATGTAAGTAGATTGCCCAATCATCCTTCTGAGGAGTGGCTGGTGGGTTTGAACCACCAGCCTCTGGTTAGAAGTCAAATGCCCTGGCACTATACCACCAGAGCTCCCAAAGATATCCCTAGATATCCCTAAATATAAGTGGATTGGGACAATCTATCAACAGCCTGAATGTTAGCAACATCTGAAGGAAAGGAAGCAGAGAAGTAGCAGGATGCAAGATGGACCAGAAAACAGGGCAGAATCTGAATAATCATTGAATATTTCTGAAAAGCACAAGGCAGGTCAATATGTGAACACCAGATAAAGGGGACAGAACATTTACTTTCTCCAATGGTAGATGAATGAAGAAGTCCCAGAGTAACTTGAAGGACTGGAGCATTTTAAATTATGTACACTCTTGAAAATATCATTGTAGAGCTTATTTCTAGAAGAGGGACCTACACTGAAGAGAAATCGTCTGGAGGGGGTTCAAAACTGAAGAAGAATAAGGAAAATAGAAGTGAATAAACCTAAAGTTAAAAATTAAAATTGAGCAGGGCCAAGAAATCTGAGAAGGCAAACTTGCATATTTTTAAACATTATCTAAAAACAACAGGAAAAAGATAGCTGTGAAGTTAGAAATGCCACCTAAACTTTAAATCCAACCTCCTACCAAAAGTCAAGTTTGGTGGTTCAAACCCACCAGCCACTCTACGGAAGGAAGACTGGGCAATCCACTTACATAAAGATTCACTGCCTTGGAAACCTGTAAGAGGTTGCTATGAGTAAGAATTGACTCAACGGCAGTGAATTTTTTTTTTTTTTCGTTATCAAAAGTTAAAGAAAGTTATATTTACATGCATTAAAAAAAAGGAGGGGGAGGAAATAAAATTTCATGCAAGGTTACCATAAAGAAAAACACCAAGTGGCAGAACTGCCTCCTGCTAAAACTCAGTGCCATTGAGTCAGAGCCAATTCATAGCAAACCCTCCTTGGGTTTCCAAGGCAGTATCACTACAGAAGCAGATTGCACAATCTTCTTTCCAAGGAGAGGCTGGTGGGTTTGAACCACCAACCTTCTGGTTAGCCACCAGAACTCCCTGCCTACTAGAAAATGAAAACATGGCAGGAAGACTTACTCAAAGAATAGATCATGACAGTAATGTAGTAATTAAAAATAATCTAAAATATTTTTAAAATGAAACGTGATGTGAAAGAATAACATAAATCAGAATTTAAATGAATAATTATTAGAAACACTAAGAAATCAAAAATTTTAAAAATAGCTTAGAAATGAAGATTCAACTGGAAGGAAGAGAAAAGTAAAGAACACACCACATAATTTCCTAAAAGGAAAAAACTAAATAAATAAAAGAAAGAGATATACAAGACTAATGCTAAAGTGATAAATATTAAACATTTGTTGTTGTT
>NW_006921616.1:4151078-4157840 GCF_000298275.1 Orycteropus afer afer
TGTGAGCTCTTTCTAAGGAGTCCCCAGAGAACAAGCTTCACATATTCAAGATTAAGAAAGAATCTCAACATAAGACCTAGTGGTCTATAGGGTTACTTGCAGCATAAAGACAAATTGAAAGGTAAGTGGGAGAAACTATACGTTGCAATTGGTTATATTATCTGACACTGTAGATATAGTATAACCATTAAAACGTGATGGGGAGAGGATAAATGGAATAACATGAGAAAGAATTGTAGCTGTTTTGGGTAGTCATAATTGTGGATGGTGTAGTAGTACTTCTATTCTAAAACTTGTGTATATAATGTAGGATAAAGCAAATGAGTATTCATGATGCATTCTAATTCTCTCTTCTCATGTGCCCTAGAAAACAAGGATTCTCAGCATGGTAGAATAAGACAGAGATGTAATATAACCTGTTGCCACCAAGACGATTCTGACTCATAGCAACCCTATAGGGTTTCCAAGGCTGTAAATCTTTATGGAGGCAGACTGCCACCTCTTTCTCCTATGGAGTAGCTGGTGCATTCAAACCACTGACCTTTTCCTTGGCAATTGAGTGTATTAACCACTGTCCCACTGGGGCTGCTTTAGAGAAGTATTGTAGAAGAAATTAAAACCTTGTAATTTAAATTGAAAATGTAAGTACTAAACAAAAGGAAATATTTAAATATATCCTATCTCTGTACATTATAAAAACCTAGACATAATAATCAACCAATAGCAATTAACCTCTCTAGGCCAAACTATGATCTTGAAATACCATTTCCTATTCAATTTCCCATTCACTTACAGAGCTTCTTGGAGAATATCTGATTCCAGGACTCAGGTAAGAAATGTACATGGAGAACCTGGAATATTTTCTCAGAGCACATACCTACAAAACTATCAAAAACTTCTAGTGTCATGTAAAAAGGACTCAAGTCAAAAATTGGGCAATTTGAGCCCAATAGGAATAAGAAAATGGATTGAAACACATCAAATATGTTTAAAACTTGGGTAAACAAATTATTATTTTTTTTCTATGAATGATGTTTACCTGTATTTTATTGACCACATAAAGGCATTGTACTGTGTGGATCATAACAAATTACGAATAACATTGTGAAGAATTGGAATTCCATAACACTTAATTGAGATCATAAGGAATCTGTATATAGACCAAGAGGCAGTCATTCAAACAGAACAAGGGAATAATGTGTGATTTAAAATCAGGAAAGGTGTGTTTCAGAGTGCTATCATTTCAAAATACTTATTCAATCTGTATGCTGTCCAAATACTCTGAGAAGCTATAGAATGAATATAGCAACAAGTTTAGAGGAAGACTCGTTTATAATCTGTACTAAGCAGATGATATTTGCTGAAAATAAAGAGGACTTGAAGCATTTACTGATGAAGATCAAAGGCTACAGCTCTGAGTATGGATTACACTTCAACATAAAGAAAACACTGGACTAATAAACAACATCATGATAAATAGAGAAAAGATTGAAGTCATCAAGGATTCCATTTTACTTGGATCCTCAGTCACCGTCCATGGAAGCAGCAATTGCAAAATCAAAGGTTATATTTAAGTGGGCAAATCTACTTCAAAATACCTCTTTAAAACATTATAAAGCAAGAATGTCACGTTGAGGGCTGACATGCACCTGACCCAAGTCATGGTATTCTCAATCGGCTCTTATGTGTGTGAAAGCTGGAGAACACATAGGAAGACTGAAGAAGAATGATGCCTTGGAATGATGGTGTTGGCAAAGAACATTGAATATACCATGGGCTGCAGAAGAACGAACAAATCTATCTTCGAAGAAGTATGGCCAGAACGTTCCTTAGAAGTGAGGATGGTGAGACATGATCTCACATACTTAGGACAAGTTGTCTGGAGGGACCACCCCTGGAGAAGGACACCATGCTTGGCGAAGTAGGTCAGGGAAAAAGAGAAAGACCCTCAACAAGATGAAATGACACGATGGCTGCAACAATGGGCTTAAATACAGCAATCGTTGTGAGGATGGCACAGGACCAGGCAGGGTTTCGTTCTGTTGTACGGAGGGTTGCTGCTATGGGTCAGAACTGACTCAATAGTATGCCTGTATACAGGGTCTCCACTCTGCTCATATCACTTCCTGTCCCTCCCTCCCCATATAACTGACACTTTGCTTTGATACTGTATTTTCCCTGCCACATACTATTGCCGGCAACCTTGGTTAACTGGGTAATAATTTCAAGTATTTAAATTAATCACACACTTCTGAAGAGCTAATCTAAATCATCAGAATGTGCCTTTCTGAGTTGTAGCAGAATCTTAGGAGCAGTGACCATGTTTTTGCCCACAGGGGCTGGTCTCCACTGCCATGTCAAATCCCAGAGCACCTCCTTACAGAACAATGCCACTCGATTCTGGCTCAAAATATGATGATTAATATTTTGTGAGATGATTGGTAATAATTAAAATTTTTGATGGTGGCATGTCATTTATCATAAAAAGTGTGTTGTACCTTTTTCATTAAGTAGGTACTCACTATATTTAGTAAATGATCAACTGACTTTGTGGCATTGACTTAATGATGATGGAACTATCAGAATTTGGGGAGACTGAGTTTTAGGCGGGAACGTGAGAAGATAAGGTACAGTATTGGAGAGGATGCACTATACCACACTCTGAGACTCTCAGATCTGAGCCAAGGTGGAGCAGTGCTTGAAGCATTTGGCTGCTAACCAAGAGGTCGGCAGTTTGAACCCCACCACCTGCTCCACAGGAGAAAGATGAAGCCATCTGCTTCCATAAAGATTTTTGGAAACTCTAAAGGGTGGCTCTACTCTATCCTATATGGTTGCTATGAGTCAAAATCGATTTGATGGCAGTGAGTTTGGCTTTTATTGAGCCTGAGCCCTGGTTTTCCCTCTGCTTACTGTTTTCATGTCCTGAGGGTAAGACACATCCTGGGCTAAGTGCTTTCCTTTCATGAATTTACCTAATCTTTGCAGTGATGTGGTGAGATGAGTGTGTCTCCATCTTCCAGCAAGAGAAACTGTGTCACAGAAGCCATGACTGGTAAAATAAAGGGCACACAGCTAGTACAAAGGAGAGCTGGAATTCAAACCCTGTGCAGCCTGACTCTGAAACTCTTACACTTTATACTAAAACCCACTGCCACTGAGTAGATTCCAACCCATGTTGTTGTTGTTATTTGCCCTTGAGTCAGACCTGACTCATAGTGACCCCTCCTTGGGTTTCCGAGGTGGTATCATTACAGAAGTAGATTGTCCAACCTTCCTTCAGAGGAGTGGCTGGTGGGTTTGAACTGCCAGCCTTCTGGTTAGCAGTCAAGTGCCTTAGGCACTATGCTACCCCATTGACTCTCCAAGGCTATAAGTCTTTATGGAAGCAGACTGCCACTTTTTCTTACATGAAGACGTTGGTGGGTTACAACCACTAAATTTATATTAGCAATTGAGCTCTTAACCACTGTGCCAACAAGACTTCCATTTTATGCTAGAAGGCACATTGTGTGTGGCCTTGAGTGATGCTCTTAACCTTTCTAGACTTTTAAAATTCGCTTCCTAAAAGTAAAAAAAAAAAAGTCTCATAACTAGATATCTCTCAAACCTTATCAGTACTAACATTCTATGATCTATGAAATCTTTTTCTAAATGAATTTTTTAGTGATCTGTGAACCTAGAAGTCCCTTTCAGTGGCATATGTCTTCTTTGTTTAGTTTCTACACTTCACTGAGGTCAGCATCAAAAAAGCCCACTCATTCTAGGAGCATAGGCCCTGGAGTGAGGTCACACCCCCAATGACATCATCGGAAGTAAATAAGAATTTGAAGATCGAATTTGCTTCATAGTGAGAGATCCTTGTCAAGCCCATTTTTATTTCTCAGAGTTAGGCTTCTAATATTGAACTTGACTGTAACTCTTTACACTGTTTACTTAAAGGAAATGAAACACAAACTGTGTCACAGGAAGACAGTACAACAATTACATTTTAAATTAGTCACAGGCTTATCAGTTCCTGCAACTCCTTGTAATGAAAAATAACCCAGGGGACACTGTCATGTACCATTAGGATAACCGCCTTTGAGCAAGTGACATGTTTACATTGCATGGCAAGCTGTTTGATTCTCTTCATTATTTTCTGCATGGCATTTTTCAACTCACCTAGAATTATTCCAACCAGTTAGGCAAAGGTTTCACATTTCTGCTTTCTTCTCTAATGAAACCCTTATTTTATGAGATCAAGCCCTTAGTACCTCCTTCCTGAACTCTTTCACAGTCTCCTAGCTGATGACCCTCCCTCCAATCTGTTTTCTCGCCAATGTATCCAACTCATTGCTGCCCAATTTATCCTTCTAAGAAACAGCTCTAAGTACACCACCTCCCCATACTGAAAACATAGAATGTGTCCTCTGCTTATAGGCCCAAAATCTAAACTGTTAGTAGGGCCTTCACATTTCGCTGGTTTCCCTTTTCAGCCTCATTTTCTACAAATCATTTTCACACAACAGAGGCCAACGTGGCCAACCCTCTGCTCTAAAACCAGCCAATAGACCAGCTGCCATCTTCCCTGGGATGGTTACTTCTCCAGATCTCCACCAGCCCAAAGTGTCTGGATCCATCAAGGCCTGGGTACTGGTTCCCAACACAGCTGCAGATAAAAAATCCCTGGGGAGCTCCAAAGAAAGTATTGACGCCTGGCACCCGCAGTATGTGGTGACATCCATACTCTGTGGTCTGCCGGCACTGCAACTAATGCCTATTTAGGTTCTGAACTTCAGCTTCCAAGATACGGAGTGCAGTGGACTACAGAGAGCATGGACACGCTTAACCGGTGAACCTGCCAAAGCCTGGCTGCCAGGCCAGTGTTAAGAACCTACAGGGAGTAGATAAGCTACATTGATAAAAAAAAAAAAAAAAAAAAACTTATCAACAATCTGTCTTCAAAATTAAAGAATGAAAGATTTAACAAGTGCAATAACAGCTTTCAATTGGGAGCCTGGAGAACAGAACAGAAGAAGTCATGGTTTAGTGCTAGGATTCTCATCTTCCATGCAGAGACCCAGGTTCGATTCCAGGCCAACGCACCTCAAGCACAGGCAGCTCCCGTCGTCCGTTGGAGACTAGTGCATTGCTGTGATCCTGGAGAGGTTCCAGCAGGGCTTGCAGACTAAGATGGACGGGGAAGACAAGCTGGGTGGTCTCCTTCCACAGATCAGCCAACGAAAGCTCTACGGAGCCAGCAGTCTGCTCCATAGTTTTGGGACGCTGCAGGAAGGGCTAGCCCTTCATTCCATTGCGCCTGGTTCAGCATGAGTCAGGGGACGATTGGACAGTAACCGACAACAACAGCATAACAGAAACAGAGCTACAGAACCGTTGGAATGCTCAACCTTTGTAGGCCTATGATTGCTGCGTGAATGATTCTTCTTAATGTAGTTGCAAGGAAAATAACTCCTCCTTTACCATTTTATCAAATCCTAGAGTTTATTTATTATGTTTCTGTCCAAACTTCTTGGGAAATATATAAGAACATTGGAAAGAAAAAAAAAAATGTACCTCCAAATTTTTATGTAGGACAGGCTGCTTATGAGGTAAGTTGTGTCCAACAAGGCAGAAGGGAACTAATATGTCCTTGGAACCCTTCGAGCATCTTTTTGGATGTAGAAGGCAAAGTGACACTGCTGTGAAGCCCCAAGCACACTCTATCTTGAGTCTGACATGGCTTTAATAATGTATTACAAAAACATGGTGTTGGCCTAGGAGGAGCAGTGGGGGGCATTTTATTAAGTGAGAAAAGAAGATTTATAGATAAATCACTAAAAAAGAGTTATAGTGAATCAGGCATCTGCTAACAGAAGGTGTCAAGAACAATAGTTTTTATCAGCTTTGTAAACACCTAATCCCTATTTATCTCGGTTCCACTATTCGTACATAGTCACAAGCCCTCTATAAATTCATCACCATGGATTGTAAACCTTAAGACAAGGTCAGAAAGTTTATGAAAAAAGTCAGTTATCTGTCCCATAGAGGGCTGAGAAATGTTAATGGTAGTAACCTAGTGCACAGGGGACCCACTTTCCATTATAAATGTGACTGGCCATCAGTCATCAACACAGTGGGCTATCCTGAAAACTCCATGAACCAGGAATGGCTAGAATAACAATGCAGAGTTCAAACCTGCCAGGCCAGAAACCAGCTGCTTCTGAAGTTTCATGTAGAACTTTGGCTTGGTTGGCTCCCAAGAGAATCCTAAGACAGACACCCAAGAGAACAGAGATACCGGTGAGGCATCATGTCAGCCAGCAGCTGCTGTGGGCTCAGCAACAACCTTGCGAATGAACAGCATTCCTCTTGGCTTCCTGTTTTCGGCATCATTACCCTGAAATGTAGCTCCACTTTCTGTGTCTTGCACACATTGTTAAAAAATGTTGGACAACAGTCCACCTGTTTAGGTCACTCTGCAAGTTCAACAAAAAATACTTTAGTACAAAGAGTGAGATGTGAGAGGTCATCTTTAGGTTTAATTTCCAAATGAAATAAGTTCAAACTCCATCCAAGAAACTTGTTGTTTGTATACTTTTTCTTTGGATTTGGGTGTCTGGAGGCAGTAATAGTTACTGCGATAATCTGAACATGACCTATCAATCTCCCTTCAAATGCTCTCTCGGAGTTTTCCTCAGTAGCAAGCTTCTTCTCTCCCCAGTCCTGTTTTGCTCCAAATGATGTTCATGGCCTGCCTGTCTTTTTTTTTTTTTTTTT
>NW_006921616.1:4157960-4159767 GCF_000298275.1 Orycteropus afer afer
TTTTTTTTTTTTTATTGTGCCACCATTGCTGCTGTCCTTTTCCAAAATATTCCACAACCATTTCATAAATTCAATGCCCTGCAAACTAAAGCTTCCCCTTTCTCTCTCCCTCCACCCCTGCTAACCACCAATAATCTTTGATTTCTCTCTATATATATGTTTTTATTTTTTCAATCATTCTAGGAATTTTCCCACCCTTTCCCTCCCATCCTGTGTAACCAACAAAGACATTTTCCTTCCATGTATAAACCTTTTCTTGACTTTTTACAATGGTGGACTAATATAATATTTGTCTTTCTGTGATTATTTCGCTCAATATAGTCCTCCAAGTTCATCTACGTCATGTGGTATTTTGAAGATTCTACACTATTCTTTAAGGTTGCATGCTATTCCATTGTGTGTATGTACCACAGTTTGCTTATCTATTCCTTGGTTGATGGGCACTTATGTTGTTTCCATCTCTTTAGTATTGTGAGTAGTGCTGCAATGAACATGAGTGTGCATACATCTATTTGTGTCCTGTCTTTCACTTCTGTAGCACATATACTGAATAATGGAATTATTAAATCAAATGGTATTTCTATTTCCAACTTTTTAAGGAATCGCCATACCAATTTCCATAATGGTTGTATCATTTTATAGTCCCACCAGTAGTGTATGAGAATTCCAATCTCTCCACATCCTCACCAGCATTTGTTATTTTCTGTCTTGGTGAACTTTGCTATTAATGCTGGGCTAAGATGGTATCTCATGGTTGTTTGCCTGTTTGATGTTGAGGTGTTGAAGTTTTGTATACATTTTAGATATAAGTCCCTTGTCAGATATGTTGTTGCAGAATATTTCTATTTGTTGTTTTTGTATTGTTTCTAATTTTTTGTTTATTTTGTGAATTTGTTCTTGTATTTTTTCCCAAAATTGTTCTAGAGTTTTTTGTGTGTTTTCCTTAATTTTGTCAGTGTTTCCCTTGCTCTTTCAATCCATTGAAGGTGCCCAAATACGATTCTTATAAATTCCTTATCAGGTAGTTCCAATGCTACTTCTTCCTCAGGAATGTCTTGTGGGTTTGTATCCTTGTTCCTTGTGTCTACTACTTTATCTTGCTTTTTTACGTGGCCAGTGATGATCTGTTGTTTCCAAGACATTATGGTCTTGTATTTATGTTTAATTTGTGGTTGTATGGTGGTGTGATTTATGTAAGCCCCCCCCCCTTTATTTTGTTTTGCTATTTATGTGTGGGCAGGGTACTGTGCTCCTCTAGTTGCTAGTTGTTAGCACTTCAGCACTCCCCACCTGTCTCCTGGTGGGTGTGATAGAGCATAAGTGTGTGCACAGATCGCTGTTAGCTGTTTGTAAAGAGCAGTTGAGGGTGAGTTGAGCTGGTACTGGTTGCCATCTTTGTTGGTCAGTTGGTGCAAAAGCAAGTGGTGGTCTTCACTCAGTGAGTGGGGCTGTAGGAGGTGAAGGTATTGTTGGAGTATGTGGGAACAGTTGCTGTCTCCCACTCAGTTAGACAAAATAAATAAATAAATAAACACCAAGAGAATTAAAAAAACTCAAACCACATGAACAAAAAGGAACAGTCACACATACACACAAAAAAAAGAAAAAAATGTAATAAATGAGAAGAGAAATTTTCAAAATATATTTAAGAAGGATAAAAGGAAGATAATTAGAAAAAGAGAAAAACAATGCCACAATATTTGGGGAGGGAGGAATAACAGAACAGACAAAAGTGCAAGAATAGTTAAGAAAGAAGTAGGAAAACTGCAAAAAGAAAAACAAGGGATAGGAAGAAACAAAAAAAAAA
>NW_006921616.1:4160382-4176849 GCF_000298275.1 Orycteropus afer afer
TCCATTTGTATCCTCACTTGCTGTTTCCTTAAGGTTCTTCTACTAGTTGGTGTTTAATCTACTTCTTTGTCCTTCACTTCAAAACTCAGGGTTGCAGGATGTCTTCAATTACATTCCATCGGTTTCTCATTGCTTTGTTGCAGAGGGTCTGTGTAGCTTGTCTGCCTATTCCAGCATCTTGCCAGAACTCTGGTCCTCCTGTCTTTATTCCAGGCAGAGATAAGACAACACTTGTTCTAATTGTAATGGTTAAATAAATGGTTACTGAAGGCTAAGGCTGCAGATGATATGAGTAGGAAGGAAGACTTAACAAGGAGAGTCAAAGCTAACATGGAGATAAGCCACTCCTCAGAAGGAAGGTTGGGCAATCTTACTTCCATAGTGATACTGCCTAGGAAACCCAAGGAGGGGTCACTATGAATCAGGGCTAACTCGATGGCACATAACAACAACAACAGCTCTAGGGAGAAGCTTTCTCTCTGTGTTTGCTCTGGAGAAGGTCCTCTTTGTTTTCAACTTCTGTTCCTTAGTGATCATGGTGATCTTCATGTGCCCTGGCATCTGCCTTCTCCTGTCTTTGCTTGTTCAATCTGCTCTTTTTATATTTTAAAAGAGATTACTTGAGGCACATCCTACACTAATCCTGCCTCATTAACATATCAAAGAAATCCCACTCCTAATGGAATTAAGATCCCAGGTATAGGGACCAGGATCCACAACACATATTTTTAAGGGCATAATTCAATACATGGGAGCTTGGGTGGTGGTGGCGTAGTGCCTAAGGCATTTGACTGCTAACCAGAAGACCGGCGGTTCAACCCACCAGCCACTCCTCAGAAGGAAAGTTGGGCAGTCTACTTCCGTAATGATACTGCCTTGGAAACCCAAGGAAGGGGTGCTATGAGTCAGATCTGATTTGAAGGCAGTGAGCTTGATTTTGGTTTGGAATTCAATACACAACACACCCTGTCACAGGGGCTTCTTTCATCCTTATCTTCCCTCTTGGCTCTAAAGCCTGTCTCCTTGGTTCCTTGGTTCCAAGGCCTAGTCTTTTTGAACAAAGCTAACATCTTCACCTTCCCAGTGCCCATTAAGTTCAAGAGCACTAAACACCAGTTTCCAGGCCTCAATTAAAAAAAGAAAAAAATATGTATGTATGTACGTATATTAACTTCAAAATAGTCCCTATATTCAAAGAAAATAGTCTTTTCTATTAATTTGTGGAATTCTTTTAGTATTGCCTTCTCCAGAATCTCATTTTTCTTTCTTTATTTTACTATGGACATTTTTTTTTCCTAAATCAAAATCCATAGAGAAAACCAAATTCTGGTTTTCAAGTTTCAGAAGACAAAAGAATAGCAATGCCTTTGACCTAGATTTCATCTAGCTGCTTCACAAAACACATTTCAAGAATTAGGCAGGGGTCCAACTGAGGTCAGTGTGCTGCCTTCAGCACCAGTGGTTCTCTAAATGGAAGGAGGAATGAAGAACTTTCTTTCTCCTTTTCCAGAGCAAATCTTCCCCAGGTGTTATGCCTTGTTTTCCCTCCCATTACATCTGCATGATCCAGCTTTGAAAATAAGTCTTATTAAGGTCATTTACCCCTATAATCATTCAGCATATGTATTGCACATCTAATAGGTGCCAAGGAGCCCTGGTGCACAGTGGTTAAGCACTCAGCTGCTAACTGAAAGGTGGACAGTTCAAACACTCCAGCTTCTCCTCAGGAGAAAAAAGTGACAGTCTACTTCCAAAAAGATTTACAGCCTTGGAAACCCTATGGGGCAGTTCTACTCTGTTCTATAGGGTCGCTATGAGTCGAGATTGACTTGACGGTAGCAGGTTTAGTATACTCTCCTTACGTGACTTCTTATTTTTTTTTTTTTTATTGCCTTAGTTATCATTATGATTGATTATTCAAATATATGAATCCCTAGGTTCAATCTCTCAAGTAAGTGGCAAGCTCAAATTTGTAATATCCCCAAAGCTACTTTGGTTGTAGCTACTTAGCTCAGTGTTGGGAAGAAAAGAAACAAAGAAGTACTGTTCCTGTCTGTGTATTTTGTGCCAGTCATCATGCTGATTGGAAACTCTCATCCATTGATAATAGGAATGTACAATTGTGGCAAAAAGTCTGGGGGTTTCTCAAAAAGATAACCACAGAAATACCACATGTCCCAGTAATTCCATTGTTGTTGTTGTTGTTATGTGCTGTTGACTCCGACTCATAGCAACCTTATGTACAATAGAATGAAACACTGCCCAGTCCTATGCCAGCCTCATGATCCCTACTACACCTGAGTCCATCACTGCAGCCACTGTGTCAATCCATCTTGTTGAAGAACTTCCCCTCTTATTTTGACCCTCCACTTTACGAAGCATGACATCCTTCTCCAGAGAATGGTCTCTTCTGACAACATGACCAAAGTAGGTGAGATGAAGTCTGGCCATCCTCACTTCCAAGGAACATTCCAGCTGCACTTCCTCCAGGACAAATTTGTTAGTTTTCTTAGCAGTCCATGATATTTTCAGCATTATTTGCCAACATCACAATTCAAAACATCAACTTTTCTTCAGTCTTCCTTATTCATTGTCCAGCTCTCACATGCATATGAGGCAATTGAAAATACCATGACCTAGGGTGGCACATCTTAGTCTTCAAGGAGATATCTTTGCTCTTCCACACTTGAAAGAGGTCTTTTGCAACAGATTTATCCAATGTAATATGCCTTTTGATATCTTGATTGGTGCTTCCATTGGCGCTGGTTGTTTGTTGTTCTTGTTAGGTGCTGTCGAGTCATCTCCAACTCATAGCAACACTATGCAAAGCAGAACGAAACACTGCATGGTCCTGTGCCAGTCTCATGATCCTTGCTATACCTAAGCCCATCATTGCAGCCACTGTGTTAATCTATCTCATTGAGGGCCTTCCCCTTCTTCATTGACCCTCCACTTTACCAAGAATGATATCCTTCTCCACAGGATTATTCCTCTGACAACACAACCAAAGTAGCTTCCAAGGAGCATTCTGGCTGCACTTCTTCTAGGACAGATTTGTTAGTCCTTTTAGAGGACCATGGTACTCTTACCATTCTTCTCCAACACCTCAGCTCAAAGGCATCAACTCTTCTTCAGTCTTCCTTATTCAGAGAGTGTCCAGCTCTCAAGTGCATAAGAGGTGATTGAAAACACCATGGCTTGGGTTAGGCACACCTTAGTCTTCAAGAAGACATCTTTGCCCTTCATCACTTGAAAGAGGTCTTTTGCACCAGCTTTGCCCAATGCAATACATCATCTGATGTCTTGACTGCTCTTTTCATTGGTGTTGATTGTAAAATTAAGTTATATGAAGTCCTTGACAACTTCAAACTTTTCTTCATTTATTGTGAAACTGTTTCTTGGACCAGTTGTGAGGATTTTTGTTTTCTTTATATTGAGGTGTAATCTGCACTTCAGACTATAGTTTTTGATCTTCATCAGTAAGTGCTTCAAGTCATCCTCACTTTCAGCAAGCAAAGTTGTGTCATCTGTGTATCACAGGTTGTTAATAAGTCTTCCTCCAATCCCGATGCCATGTTCTTCTTCATATAATCCAGCTTCTCAGATTATTTGCTCATCATACAAGTTGAATACATACGGTGAAAGGATACAACTGTGACATACTCTCTTCTTGATTTTAAACCATGCAGTATCCCCTTGGTCTGTTCGAATGACAGCTTTCTGGTCTATGTACAGGTTCCTCATGAGTACAATCAAGTGTTCTGGAATTCCCATTCTTCTCAATGTTATCCATAATTTGTTATGATCCACATGATCAAATGCTTTTGCATAGTACATAAAACACAAGTAAACATCTTTCTGTCATTCTTTGCTTTCAGCTAAGATCCATTGGACATCAGCAATGATATTCCTCATTCCACATCCTCTTCTGAATCTAGCTTGCATTTCCGGAAGCTCTCTGCCAATATACTGCTGCAACCATTTTTGAATTATCTTTAGTAAGATTTTATTTACATGTGATATTAATGATATTGTTCAATAATTTACACATTATGTGGGATCACCTTCCTTTGGAATGGGTACAAATAATGTATCTCTTCCAGTCAGTTGGCCAGGTAGTTGTCTTCCAAAATATCTTGGCATAGCCAAGTGAGTGCTTCCAGGGGAACATCCATTCGTTGAAACATCTTGATGGGTATTCCATCAATTCTTGGAGCCTTTTTCTTTGCCAGTTCATTCAGTGCAGCTTTGACATCTTCCTTCAATATCATTGGTTCTTGATCATATGCCACCTCCTGAAATGGATAAACATCAACCAATTCTTTTTGGTACAGTGACTCTGTGTATTCCTTCCATCTTCTTTTGATACTTCCTGTGCCATTCAATATTTTGCCCATAGAATCTTTCAATACTGAAACTTACATTTTTTCCTCAGTTCTTTCAGCTTGAGAAATGCCAACCGTGTTCTTCCCTTTTGGTTTTCTAATCCCAGATCTTTCCACATTTCATTATAGTAATTGGCTTTGTCTTCTTGAGCTGCTCTTTGAAATTTTTGGTTCATCTCTTTAATCTTGTCATCTCTTCCATTTGCTTTAGCTACTTTCTTTTCAAGGGCAAGTTCCAGAGTCTCTTCTTCCATCCATTTTGGTCTTTTCTTCCTTTCTCGTCTTTGTAATGACCTCTTGCTTTTCATGGGTGATACTCTTGATGTCATCCCACAATTCCTCTGGTTGTCAGTCATTGGTGTTCAATGCATAAAATCTATTCTTTAAATGGCCTCTAAATTCAGGAGGGATATTATCAAGGTCATATTTTGGTTCTTTTGGACTTGTTTAATTGTCTTCAACTTCAACTTGAACATGCATATGAGCAGTTGATAGTCTGTTCCACAATCAGTTCCTAGCCTTGTTTTGGCCTGAGATATTGAACTTCTCCATAGCCTTTTGCCACAGATGTAGTCAATCTGATTCCTGTGTATTCTCTCTGGTGAAGTCCCCGTGTATAGCCATCACTTATATTGTTGAAAAGGGGTATTTGCAATGAATAAGGCTTTGATTGTAGAACAAAGTAATATGAAGTCTCTGACAACTTCAATCTTTTCTCCATCTATCGTGATGCTGCTTATTGTTCTAGTTGTGAGAATTTCTGTTTTCTTTATATTGAGGTGCAATCCATACTGTAGACTGTAGTCTTTAATCTTCATCAGTAAGTGCTCTAAGTCATCTTCATTTTCAAGAAGTAACATGTCATCTGCATATTGCAATTTGTTAATAAGCCTTCCTCCAATCCTGATGTTATATTCTTCTTCATATAGTCCAGCTTCTCAGATTATTTGCTTAGCACACAGATTGAATAAGTATGGTGAAAGGATACAACCCTGACGCACTCCCTTCCTGATTTTAAACCATGCAGTATCCCCTTATTCTGTTCGAATGACAGCCTCCTGGTCTACGGGTTCCTCATGAGTACAATTCAGTGTTCTGGAATTCCCTTTCTTCTCAATGTTATCCATAATTTTTTATGATCCACACAATTGAATACCTTTGCATAGTCAATAAAACACAAGTAAATATCTTTCTGCTATTCTTTGCTTTCAGCCAAGATCCATCTGAAATCTGTTATTGTGTCCCTCACTCCATATCCCCTTCTGAATCCAGCTTGCATTTTTGGAAGTTCTCTGTCAATAAACTGCTACAACCATTTTTGAATTACCTTCAGTAAGATTTTACTTGCATGTGATATTAGTGATATTAGATAATTTCCACATTCTGTGGGATCACCTTCCTTTGAAATGTGTACAATGTGTACAGATATGGATTTCTTCCAGGTAGCTGTATTCCAAATCTCTTAGCATAACTGAGTGAGTGCTTCCAGTGCAGCATCCATTTGTTGAAACATCTCAATGCATATTCCATCAGTCCCTGGAGCCTTGTTTTTTGCTCATTCCTTCAGTGCAGTTTTGACTTCTTCCTTTAATACCACTGGTTCTTGATCTTATGATGTCTCCTGAAATGAATAATCATCTACCAGTTCTTTTTGGTATACTGCCTCTGTGTATTTCATCCATCTTCTTTTGATGTTTCCTGCATCCTCCAATATGTTGTCCATGGAATCTTTCAATATGCAACTCAAGGCTTAAATTTTTTCCACAGTTCCAGCTTGAGAAATGCTGAGTATGTTCTTCCCTTTTGGTTTTCTAACTCCAGGTTTTTGCACATTTCATTGTAATAATTGGCTTTGTCTTCTCAAGATGCTCTTTGAAATTTTCTGTTCAGCTCTTTTATCTTGTCAATTCTCCCATTTGCTTTAGCTAACTCCCCATTCAAGGGCAAGTTTCAGAGTCTCCTCCAACATCCACTTTGATCTTTTCTTTCTCTTCTGTCTTTTTAAAGACCTTTTGCTTTTTTCATGGATGTTTTTCTTGATGTCATTTCACAATTCTGGTTTTCAGTCATTAGTGTTCAACGCATCAAATCTATTCTTTAGATGGGGTCTAAATTCAGGAGGGATATTATCAAGGTCATACTTTGGCTCTCGTGGACGTCTTTTGATTGTCTTCAGCTTCAATTTGAACTTGCATATGAGCAGTTGATGGTCTGTTCCACAATCAGCTCCTGGCTTTGTTTTGGCTGATGATACTGAGCTTCTCCATTGCCTCTTGCCACAGATGTAGTCATTCTGATTCCTGTGTATTCCATCTGGTGAAGTCCACATGTATAGCTGTCATTTGTGTTGCTGAAAAAAGGTATTTGCAATGAATAAGTAGTTGGTCTTATAAAATTCTACCGTGTGATCTCCGGCATCATTTCTATGACTAAGGCCATGTTTTCCAACTACTGGTGATTCTTCTTTGTTGCCAACTTTTTCAATCCAATCACCAGTGACAATTAACACATCTTGAGTGCATGTTCTGTTGATTTTGAACTGCAGAAGTTGGTAAAAATCTTCAATTTCCTCATCTTTGGCTTTAGTGGTTGGTGCATAAATTTGAATAATTGTAATATTAACTGGTTTCCCTCATAATTCTGTTACTAGGTATATATCCAAGACAACTATAAGCATATCTCCACACAAAAACTTATACACAGATGTTCATAGCAGTATCATTCATAATGGCCAAAAAATGAATACAACACAAATGTCCAATAAATGAAAAGATAAATAAAATGTGGTATATCTATGAAATGGAAGGTTATTTGGTGTTAAAAAGCTGAAGAACTGAGCAATATTATAACATTACTGAACACTGAAAATATGCTAATTTAAAGAAGTCTCCCACAAAAGACTGCATATTGTATGATTCCACTTGTATGAAGTGTCCAGAACAGGTAAGTTCTTAGAGATAGAATCTAGTTCAGTGGTTTCCAGAGGTTGGAGTTAGAGAGGAATAGAGAGTGAAGTAATGAATATGGGTTTCTTTTTGGGTGTTAGATGATTAGATAGTTATGTAAACTCTATGACTATATTATATAAATATAGTTATAAGTATAGGATAAATTGTGTACTTTTAAAGAGTATATTTTGTGGAATGAGAGTTAAATCTCAGTGAAATTATTATTAAAAACTTTTTCAGCCATGTAAAAAAACAATCACATATGAATTAAATGAGTTTTTAATCCCCCCAATGGAAATAAGAAAAAGTAGCAGAACAAAGGGAGAAAACTCTTCCCACCTACTGTCATAAGGAAAACTTATGAACCACCAATAGATGAGCAAATGCCAACAGAACATCTGGCCATACCTACTGAATCATACCCTTTGCATTTTATCCTACAAGATAAAAGAGCATAGAGTGGTTGATGAGGCTAGAGAAACAGACAAATGGGAACATTCTGATCAGTAAATAAAAAAGAGTAAATATGTTGGAAGATGCTACAGCATTAGCATGCTCAGCACCAATTTTTTCAACATTGAACTGCTCTAATTCTGGCAAAGATCTATTAGCCATTTCAGAAAACTACTGGTAATATAGGGCAGAAGTATTGGGGCTGACTATGATGGAATATTTATTGCATTCACACTTGTTTAGCAGGTGAGATGCCATCTGTACAATGCTCATGTATCATTAACTAGCCACATCAATAAATTACACAACGAAATGGTTTGATCAACATACTTTTAGTAAAAATGAATCCCATGGAAGATGTTTAAAGATTGATTTTGGCAGATTTCTCCACTGCTGATGGGCACAAGCATGACTGGCCCAAAGCCCCATCCTATGAGAAGGCCAGAGGACAGGGAGAGCAGGAGCAAGGGCCAGGACACCCCTGCTCCCCCAAGAGAACAAACAGGAGATTCCGTACTCCTTGCTTGACCCAAGTAACATGTGCAAAACCACAGCTTCTGTACTTTCCTTTATGGGCTCAGCCTAGCATCCAGGCCTCTTGTCCACTGTTGTTGTTGTTGTTATGTTCTGTGGAGTCAGACCCGATGTTGTTATGTGCTGTGGAGTCAGACCCGACTTATAGCCACCCCTCCTTGGGTTTCCGAGGCAGTGTCACTACAGAAGTAGATTGTCCAGCCTTCCTTCCAAGGAGCAGCTGGTGGGTTTGAACCGCCCATCTTCTGGTTAGCAGTCAAGTGCCTTAGGCACTCTGCTACCAGAGTCCACTGTTAGTAGGTTAAAAACTACCTAAACTTGCCCACTCGCACAAGCTAACTTTGCCATTACTGGATTTACTCTTGGTAAGCAAAGGATTTAAACCCAGTTGTATATCAAGATTCCTGCCTTCCCTGTGTCTCTTCTTGGTCACAGTGGTGATTTACCAACTGGTTCATAGGGGAGCTATAGCCCGTGCCATGAGAGAGGATTTTAGGCTCTGAGTGCCATCGCTGAGAGTGATTGGTAATGTTCACTGCCCCTCTTAGAGACACAGCCTTTCCTACCTTGTCCTCAGCATCCCCCTTGGCCTCTATTGCAGATTTTTCCAGTTGTCTGTTTGTGATCTCTTCTCTTAGCACAAAAGGTTAGTTGTTGCTGCTCTTGGGAGTGTCATGGTCCTTCTCTTCCAGCCTTATTGGCTCTCCCTGGCACAGCTGATCATGGAAGAATCAGCCAGGTCCTGTAATTGACTCCCTCCCTATGTGTGCTATCCATTCCACATGCTCATCCCTGGGCTCACTTACTCATTCCCTCTCATATCAAGGACTCCATTCAAAGCACGTTGATGCTCAAATGCTCATCTGTATTTTTCTGTCTCTCTTGGTGAGTGTGTGTCTGGCATGGAGCTGCAAAGAGTCCAGGGAGCATGGGAAATTTCTGTGTATATCTTTCCATTCTGCAGAGAACAAGAAACTCAAGATGGCGATTGGTTTTGTCTCAAGACTGCTCTGCCTAAAGATGGTGCACTGCCTATTTTGTTCCAATGCAGGCATCACAGGTAAGCAAGGGGATCACCAGGAAGCTCTCTCCAGCCAGAGTTCCCCCCTGGAATCACCTAATTGCCTTAGCTTTAGGTTTTTTCTGCACTATTGGAGAGAGCAGACATTCAGGGATCTCTCAGTACTGCCAAATGGTGGGAAGACAGTAATAGATAAAAGAAACTAAAATATCTCATAGTTAAATGTAAAAATATCACTCCATTAAAGGTGTTAGGTATCATTGCTGCCACTGCTGCTGCTGCTGTTGTCATCAATATTATCATTCTAGTATTCTCACATACCTTCTTACCAGCACAAGAGCTACTGGTGTTCCCCAGAAACTCAGAGAGGATGCCATCAACTCCAGACATGAACTCCAGAGATCAACTTCACAGGATGAACAATTGGAACCCACCCTCACCTCTCACTTCATGAGAACCCAGGTAGGGCATGCCATAACATTTAACCCAATATACCCCACTACCATCGAGTTGACTGCAATTCATAGGAGCACCATGTGTGTAAAGGCAAATTGTACTCTGTAGGGCTTTCAATGGCTGATTCTTCAGATCACAAGACCTTTCTTCCAAGGCATCTTTGGGTAGACTCAAACCCCCAACCTTTTACTTACCAGCTGAGTACATTAACTGTCCACATCACCCAGGGACTCCTAATGCCACATAGGCAGGAAAAAAAAAAAAAAAAAAATTTAGAGGAGTCAATTCATACAGATACACTGGATTTACCTGAAGATTCCACCTTGAACCTAGAAAACAGCTATTGTAGAGCTTATGAATTTTTCTCACAAGATAAACTGACTCTATCCAGAGACAAAGCAATTGTAAGTTACTCAAAATGTCCTATCTCTTGCCTCATTGCATAATTTTCTCTAGATTACAAAGGACAATGACATACAGGATTTTGTATTCATCTTGGAGTCTTCAGCCTTCAACAAAGCAATTGGAATATACTGGACATTTATTAAGTGTCTACTGCTGCGATCTTTAATTGAAATTTAGCTGATTGAACCTAGCAAATTACAAGTAAACATAGAAAGAGAGGAAAAAGGAGAATCATTAACAGGAGACACTTAGTCTGAGATCTTTGAAAGTTGGGGAAAACATCTTCATGGCCGATAATGACAACGGGATGGAGCAATGCAATGATTAACGTTCCTAATGATAATCTGCCACCACTTGTCTGTCAGGTGCTCAGGTATAGCAAGTGTTGGGCTGGCACAGGACCTGGTCACTATGAGTCAAAGCCAACTTGACAGCGCCTAACTGTGGTGGCATAGTGCCTAAGGCACTTGACTGCTAACCAGAAGCCTGGCGGTTCAAATCCACTAGCGACTCCTGGGAAAGAAGATTGGGCAATCTACTTCTGTAGTGATAATGCCTCAGAAACCCAAGGAGGGTCGCTATGAGTTGGATCCGACTCGACGGCAGTGCATTGCATTGTTGTTGTAACAACAACAATAATTAAGCACAATTATGATCAAAACCATAAAAAAAGAAACTGTGCATGACAAATGTTTGAAAAATTTTCTTGGGGTTGTTGTTTGTTTTTTAGACGTTCGATGGTAGCAAATAAAAAAGTTCAGGTTTTATAAGAAGAAAGAAGGGAAGCCTAAGCTCCCTGGAAATTTTATTTCTGTGCCAAACAGCTCATTCTCTGCAGACACCAGGAAAATGAAATTCTGAGTTCCGTGCTGTGTAATGTGGTGCTCATAGGGCCTCATGTTTTTCACTAACAATGTTAATGATTTTCTCACATGACTTCAGTGAAGATTAAGTTAATTAATGTATATGAATGTTGTTGGCACTCATATGTTATAGGAACACAGCAAACATTGGTTGGAATTGCATAGACAAGAACAGTCATCTGTTCTTTTGCTTGTTTTTGTTTCGTTTTAATATCATTCAGTAAAGGGCTTGTTTAATGCAAAAATCAGAAACCTGTGTTAGAATTCAGGAGAGCTCTAGAGGCTCTGACACAAGCTCCGCCCACTTACCTACTGAGGGTGGCAGGTAACACTGCCACGGAGTGAGAGCAGGGGCCTGGAGCAGTCTTGGAAATGATGTGTCTCCCCCAATTAACAGAAGCGTATTTCTTTTAAATCTACTGTAATGGAAGAAGCGTTTACTGAGTGCCTGCTCTTTGCAATGAATTGTGTTCCGCACGTTACGACAGTGAGACTGCCCAGGCATACCCGTGTTCTTCCTCTCCCGCTGTTGGAAATCTTCCTAAAATGCATTAGTGCCCTTTCCTGCCATAGCACATTCTGTCCAGCAAATATAATTGAATCTCTATGATGAGTGAGTGTCCTGCACTGCCTTGGGGGATCATTTGGAGTTTCCAGGACCGTGGTACAGTGTTGTAATTGTAAATACAAAGAATAAAGAAAGAATTGTCCTGTGTCTATTTGACTCCAGGACACACCTTGGAAGTCACTCTTTGAGGGGGGAAAAAGAATCCTTTCTTACAAAGTGTTTTCTTGTGAATTTCCTCTCATACTGAAATTAAACACGGAAGAGGCAGGATCCTAATTAATTGAGCTTTATTGGAGTCCCATTGATGGAGGTCATATTTTGGAGTAATAGCTTTGGGATGGGAATGTGGGAAATGGTCTTGGAATGTACTTCTGGATTCTACATCCCAGGGAGAAATTTTCTATACACATTTTCTATGAACTATTAAATGCTTGGAAACACTTTGGGAGTCCATAGAGAATGTTGGAGGACACCTTTCTCAAGCACGTTGACCAGTTCCTGTGTTTCCTAAGGTGCAGGCATCTCTGTTGTTGTTCTGCTGAAAATCTTTGATTCAGAATATGGAACTGCCAAGCCATGCTTCATTTATTTCAGACATTGTCTACTAAGTGTGACTCGATAATTGGAAAGCCCTTGATCTTTAATGATCACTCTAATGCCTTCATAGGCTTCACACAGCCCCTCTGAGCCACACAGGCAGCCTAGAAAGCATTAAATATAAGCAGCAGGGCTATTTTAATAGAAATGCTTTGCTACAGTGGTTTTGTAATGTGAACACATTTTTATTTAAAAAACTAGGCAGTTCAAAAATGATTGCATTTGCCTCAGAAGGAACCCAACATATGCAATGTCTTAACTGAAACGGCCAGGTGTAGGTGCTGCCACGATGTATTGTTTCACAACTTTTCCTTTTTAAATATTATGTCATGGATGACTTTGATCTCTGCAGGATACTGTATTTAATAAAAGTCTAGAGTTTCTGTCATAGCTGTAGATAACCACTGACATAATAATGAAATACATATATGTATATATGGCATATACATGTGTCATGTGTGATATGTATAAATCCCAAAAACTAAATCCACTGCCATTGAGTCGATTCCAAATCATAGCAACTCTATACAGCAGAGTAGAACTGTTTTCTAAGGGTTTTAAGCCTGCAGTAAATCTTTACGGAAGCAGGCTCCCCCATCTCTCTCCCATGGAGTGGCTGGTAGGTTTGAACAACCATCCATTTGGTTAGCAGCCAAATGCTTTAATCATTACACCACCAGAGCTCCTGTAATAATGTACATGTGTCATATATTTGGATATGTATTTGGCTACATGGATACAGTATAGATGGGCAGATTTAGAAACCACATTCATTTCCCATCTCCCCTTCCCCTCACGAACCATTTAGTTTGCTGATGATTCCCTCACTTGATTAAATTATTCACTTGATTACGTGATGTTCTCTAAGTCTCAAAGTTTTAACTCAAAGGTGCCTGACTTTGCAATACACTGCTTATCCAAACAAAAACAAAGCTCTGATCTCATCTGCACTTTCCACAGACATAATGTAATAGATGCTAGGTCTATATCTCTCACTTGCATGAAAAAGGGTGCTTTAGCTTACCTAAGGATGTTCCGATGGCACTGAGGTTAAAGCATTGGGCTGCTAATCAAAAGGTGGGTAGTTCGAACCCACTAGCCACTCTCCAGGGGAAAGATGAAGCAGTCTGTTTCCATAAAGATTTACCTCCTTGGAAACTCTATGGGGCAGTTCTACTGTGTCCCATAGGGTCGCTATGAGTTGAAATAGACTCAAGGGCAGTGGATTTTTTTTTCCTAGTTTACCTTGGACATCAGGAGTTAGAGGTAGTCATCAGGAAAGACCAATGAGCAGAAAAGGACATCCTGTTTGGTAGAGGCTATGTGACAATGAGGAAAACCCTCAGTGTGATGGATTGACGCAATAGCTGTAGCAATGCACTCAAACACAACGGTCTTTCTGATGGTGCAGGATGGGGGAATGTTTCCTTCTGTTCTACATCACAGCACTGGAACAGGGACTCAGAGCTGACCTAAAGGCAGCCAACAACAGCAAAGTACTTAACTCTCCACGGAACTCGACTTCTGCCTTGAATTCATGAGTGCCTCGTAAGGGGAGAGCATTCAACTCGCACTCCCACAATAAGGGCTGTTTTATGGTGTCTTCATTTTTCCCCAAGATACCCCTGGCCTAAATTATGTCCCCAGTATGCTCAGAGGGATCTTACAAAGGGGACTGGTTAGCTGTACGTAACCACCCTCTGTTACAAACGTTGCGCACTAAGATGACGTCCCAGTTAGAGGTGGAAATCTGATCCACTTTTCAAGCACTTCTTTATGACCTGATGGCTTAGCATACCCATGTGAGCTTGGGAGATTTGCAATATCATTTATTGGCCCCAAATCCCATTCCGTCTCGCTCCCTTACAAGAGGGACGTCGTGGTGTGTGACTTCCCATATTCCCGTAGCAATGAAAAGTAATTGTAGTTCCTTTGTGCTGTTGAAATTCTGCATTTTCTAACCATTACCCACCTGATAAAATAGGCACAGTGAGGAAAGTGGCATTCTGTAGAGTTTATAGGCTCCTAACTACTCTAGGGGGACAGTATAGTCAACGTTTGAAAGGAAATACTTCTTGCTTCCTTTCAAGGTAATTTACCCACAAAGGGAGTAGGCTTAAATTTCCGAATTAAGGTTGTCAGAGCAGGGAAGCCCACTCTTCCTTTGGTTAGGCATTTCTCAATGACCTAGATCCTCAGTTGGTAAAAGGGTCTGTGAGCTTGTTGCAAGGTACCCTGAAAACTCAAAGGAAATAGAAAATGAGCTAATCATTTAATGTAAAAGTTGCAGTGCAAACTTGGCCTTACACAGCCCTATAGAAATGGTTCTCAAAGTGTGTCTCTGGTCTAACAATTTCAGCATCACCTATGATCTTAGGTGATAAAGGTGGCATGATGGAGGCCAGCTAAATCCAAACTGCTGTGGATGCGACCCAGCCGGCAGTGTTTAACAAGCCCTCCAGATGACTCTACTGCAGACTAATTCCAGAGTCACCAAACCCAAACCGATTGTCATCGAGTTGCTTCTGAAACATAGCGACCGTTTAGGACAAAGTAGAACAGTGGTAGTTTTGATATAAAAGTGGTCTTAGGCAATCAGAATCCTTCTCTCTCTTTCATGCTGAAAGTAGGAGAAGAACTTGTCAGTTGGGAGTTTAAAAGCAGGGGGAGGCTGGAGGCCCAAGAAGAGACCCATTAACAGGCACTTCCAGAACCAGCAGAGCCTCAGGAAGCAGGTAGTTGTCTTGGTGACAGTTAGGGAAAATCTCATTTTTAGGGGAAGTCATAGGATAAGGTCCAGTGGGAGGATCATCACAAACACACTCCAATGGGCCCAGGAGATATCCCAAATATAAAGAGAATGGGGAGTACTAGGTAACCATTACCCTCAGACACACAGTTGTCAAATTTTAACCCCACGTTATCTTATGTTGAAAGACGAGGAGGAGCACCTATATAGAAAAACAGACATTTTGCATTCATTAGTTGGATTTCAAAACTTAATAGAAACAAAGCAGAAACACGTTTGTAAACATTCTCCCAAATACTTGGGGTTTAAGAGTACATAGGAAGCAATGGAGAAAGCAGAAGCGTCAGGAATTGCAGGAGGAAATGGAATGGGTGGCTAATTGCCTCCATGAACAACTGTCTACTTTACCATGAGACCAGAAGAAATGGGTAGTGCCAGGCTATTGTTACTGAGGGTTTTGATCAAAGGTTCCACAGAAGAATGATAATCAAAAGGGGGAAATGAGGAACAGAATATTTTCTCATGGAATCCAGATTTTCTGGATCCACAGAGGCTTAAAGAACATTTACACTATTAGCCTGAGAAAACCTTAAAGCAAAACTGTCACCCGAACTCATCTTTGACACCTGTGCTACACTAAAGTACTTAATATGACTTTTCTAGCCATGGTCTTTGTGGCACTCACCAGATGGACAAGTTTCAGAGTCTCTTCTGATGTCCATTTTGGTCTTTCCTTTCTTTCCTATCTTTTTAATGACCTTTTGCTTTCTTCATGGATGATGTTCTTGATGTCATCCAATTATTCCTCTTGTTTTTGGTCACTGGCATTCAATGCATCAAATCTATTTATTCTTTAGATGGTTTCTAAATTCAGGAGGGATATAATCAAAGTCATAGTTTGGCTCTCTTGGACTTGTTTTAATTGTCTTCAGCTTCAACTTGAACTTACATATGAGCAGATGATGGTCTCTTTCACAATCAGCTCCTGGCTTTCTTTTGGCTGAATATATTGAGCTTCTCCATTGCCTCTTTCCACAGATGCAGTCAATCTGATTCCTGTGTATTCCATCTGGCAAAGTCCACATGCATAGTTGCTGTTTATTTTTTGAAAAAAAGGTATTTGTAACAGAAAATAGCAAATGCTGGCAAGGATGTGGAGAGATTGGGACTCTCATGCACTGTTGGTGGGAATGTAAAATGGTACAACCATTGTGGAAAGCAGTATGGCGATTCCTTCAAAAGTTTGAACTAGGAATACCATTTGACCCAGCTATTCCATTACTAGGTATACAAAGAAGTGAGATCCATGACAAGAACAGACATATGCACACCCATGTTCATCGCAGCACTATTTACAATAGCCAAAAGATGGAAACAACCTAGGCGTCCATCACCTGAGGAATGGATAACCAAACTATGGTACATACACACAATGGAACACTATGCAAACCTAAAGAATAATGTAGAATCTGCAAAACACTGAATAAC
>NW_006921616.1:4179570-4181431 GCF_000298275.1 Orycteropus afer afer
CACAAGACAGAGTGGTAGGCTTGCTGGCCTGTGGAGCAAGAAAGTTGTATGTCTTTGTACAAGAGGCTTGCTGGCGGAGTGGGTTTCACTTAGATACACCTACAGGCAGAGTTGAAAGAGCTTTGTAACACTTGCCTAGCAGAGCAAAGGCCAGGCCAAGAGGCTGAGGGCCAAAGAGAGGTATGCCTTTGGGAATGGCCAAGGAGAGGCTGTCCCACTCAAATAATTGTATCCTGAGAGTGTTCTGGAACCTGAATTATAAGCTGTTATTTCCACAACAAACCCTATAATCATGAGTATTGTCTGTGGGTTCTGTGTGGCCATTACAACAAATTGTATGACCTAGTAGAGAAGTAGAGAGGGCCTGGAGGAATGGTTGGTATCAGAATTGGTAAAATGTTGGAGGGTGGTGGCATGTCCAAATTTCACCTCACAGGAAGAGTATTGGGCTACTGTGGGTGATTTTCTTTCCCCCTTGTGAAGTTACATGATGTCACAGGAAGACACTTCCCCATGTCCTTTCTGCAGGCTGGAAACATTTAGCATATTCAAGTTTGTATGCTACTCATTGAGAGTACTGCCTAACTTGTATATCCCTATTCTTTTATTTTCTCTTCCTCCTTCATTTACCTGCACCTATTTTAAAGACACTAGCATTTTTCAAAAGATGGACTCAAGTATTTATGCAGTAGGTATGCTAAAATCAGATTTAGAAACAGTTTCCCAAGCACTGAAGTAGAATAAGTGCCTGTCTGCAAAGAATGGAAATGGGGACCAAAGCAATGAATATTGCACTGTACAGTCAAAAGATCTAGTGGCCGGAAATTGGGTGGGGAGGTGTGGGATGTGGAAACAGATACTTATACTTTTCCTGGATGGGAATAGCCTCATAAGTTCATACTTTTTGTTAAATTCAGAACCAGAGTACTGCAACCCTTCCTTGTAATTTCTAAAAAAAAAAAAAAAAATGTATATAGGGAAAAGTGGTCTGGGAGCAATGCGACATTCCTTTGAGGGGTCGAGTTGCATTAGAAAACATACAACAACAGAGGTGAGTGTTTTCCATGATGACTTCTAGCTCGGTAGGCTGCAAGGTGTAGGCAATATGTAGTATGCATTGCACGTAACAAGCGTGTGTCAGGAGAAAGAGGCAGAGCACTGTGTTCCGCAGTTTCTGATACGAGCAGGTACATGGACAGGGGGCACATGGAATGGTAATTGCAAAGCTTGAGTTCAAACTGCTTGTGGGATTCAGACTCATCCAGAAGGCTCAGGGATTTCAATAAGCTCTGGTGGGTGGATGATACATTAATATATTTTTCAACTGAATAAGAAATATGATCCATGATAGGGGATTTCACAGTACTGCCATTTGAAAGTGATGGCTTTACTCATGCTTATCTAAAAATAGCCTACAGGTTGCTCACACTATTAGTCGTTTATAAGGGTTAAATCTTGCAGACATGCATTTTAAGTGTGCCATATCCACCTTCCCATACATGGAATCTGTACGATGTGGTGGAGACACTCAAAAAATGAAGATAAAAAGAACCCCATTGCTGCTGAGTCTATTGCAAGTCACAGAAATCCTGTAGGATAGAGGAGAACTGTCCCTAGAGAGTTGCCAAGGTTGTGATCTTTGTGGATGTAGACTGCCACATCTTTTTCCCATGGAGTGGCTGATGGCTTTGAATTGGCAAAGTTGTGGTTTAGCAGCCAAGAGCCTAACCATACGGTACCACCAGGGCTCTAAATCCATTGCCATCAAATCAATTCCAACGCATAGCAACCCTACATGACAGAGCAGAACTGCCTGATAAGGTTTCCTAGGCTGTAATCTCTACAGAAGCAGATCACCAGG
>NW_006921616.1:4182386-4183574 GCF_000298275.1 Orycteropus afer afer
TGGTAGCATAGTGCCTAAGGCACTTGACTGCTAACCAGAAGGCTGGCAGTTCAAACCCACCAGCCACTCCTTGGAAGGAAGATGGGGCAATCTACTTCCACAGTGATACTGTCTCGGAAACCCAAGAAGGGGTCCCTATGAGTCGGATCTGACTCGACGGTACATAACAACAACAACAACAACCAAAAGGTTGACAGTTTGAACATACCAGGGGCTCCATGGGGGAAAACACCTGGTGATCTGTGCCTATAAAGATTATGACCTAGGAAACCCTATTGGGCAGTTCTACACTGTCCAAAAGGTTTGCTTTGAGTGGGAATCAACTCGAAAGAGTTTATACTCTTTTAATACTCCATGTTTAATTACTCCATGAATTAAGTGTCCCATGAACATGAAAATGAAGGCATGAAGAATTTGAGTGACTTGCCCAGATGTGAAGCCATTTGATCTTCAGGAACTGTTTGTAAGATCTAAACCTGGACCAGAGTACTCTGATTCTAGAGTGTAGAATGGAACCTGACCTTTAGCCACTGCTCTTGACTTTCTCTAGAAAGACAAACGTGACATCATAGAAAGGGGAGTAAATTTTGCAGGCAAGTGGCTTAATTTTGAGGATCCACTTTTTTATTTGCCAAATCTTGGGAGAAGCATTTATCTTTGGTTGCCTCCTTTTTGTCAGAGAGGGAAAACACTATCTGCCCACAAGGCTTCTATGATAATTAGAGGAAATACCATGTGTGAGATGCATTGTTAACATTAGAACACATGTCTAAATGGTTCTTATAAAGTATTGTATTGAAACTGGAAGAACATAAACTTTGGTATTCAAAGACAAGAATTGGAGTGTTTACTCCTAAGAACCTCACTGTCATTTATCTATTAAGTGGAAATAGTAGAGACTGACATCAAGTCAATTCAGACTCATAATGACACTATAGGACAGAGTAAGTAGAAGTAGCCCATAAGGTTTCCAAGGTTGTAAACCTTTATGAAAAGATGGCTTCAACTTTCTCCCATGGAGTGGCTGGTAAGTTGGAACCACTGACATTTTGACTAGCTTTAACCACTGTACCACCGAAGTTCCTTTTCTGCGTATTGTTGTTGTTGTTGTTATGTGCCGTCGAGTCGGCCCCAACTCATAGCGACCCCTCCTTGGGTTTCCGAGGCAGTATCACTACGGAAGTAGGA
>NW_006921616.1:4184159-4200109 GCF_000298275.1 Orycteropus afer afer
TGTATGCTGGCCATTCCTTTGAGGCCTATGATTATTGAATTGTTCACTTGACAAAGGGTTCAAAATTATGAACAGAAACAGTACTTAATATTCATTCATGCACTGATTCATCAACTATTCATGGTGCACCTACTATGTGACCACCATTGGTCCAGTTCCTCAGAGTGAAAATAAGAAAGAAGACTCAGAACTTCTCTGAAGAGGCTCCCAGGCTAGTGCAAAATGCTGATCCATTCAAATTACAGCATTGTTTCATTTGTGTAAGAGATTTATGTAAACCTTCTGGGGAAGTAACTGAAAGATAAATAAAGCAGGTCCTTCTCCATGACACCTAATTCCTACCCATATTGTTCTTTGTTCCTAGGTTACTCTTAGCAATTAAAATAGGAAAGTAGAATTTAATTTAACTGCTTTTTAATTATTTTATGTGCTTCAGCTTTGCATAATAGATATAAACCCTTGAGATCAAATGTCAAAGCCCCAGACAACACAAGCATAATCATGAGCATACAACTTGTAATAAACAAATACTCAGATTCTCAAAATCTCAGGTTTCTTTAATACTCAAATGTGTAAGGCACCTGGTCATTCAAAACTTGATGAGAAATCTGATATCTATAAAATATTTCTTTCTTTTTTTTTTTTTTTTACTTCAAGAAATTACAGTAAAGGTCACAGCAGTGACAGGCAATCATAGGAAAATTCTACCAAATCTCTCTCTCTCCCTCTCTCTCTCTCTCTCACACACACACACACATATACCCACAGGGGAAAAGAGAACCTGACTTTTACATTTCAGAGAAAATTCTCAAAGACAAAGCAAATACACCTAAAATGCTTTTAAATAATTATAGATACCACTTTAAAGTATTCCCAGTGCAATTTAACAGCAAATTTTCCAGAAGAAACACTATACTTTCTGACCAATTCCATTTGTATATACATTTGGTAAATATTCCAATCTTTATTAAAGTGACTAGATAATAGAAACAGTGTGTAAGTGGACAGAGATGGTGAGTTAGAGCCAGTCATTGTTTTCAAAGATACAAATAACTTTGAGTGGCGGGCAAGATAGTGGATTTCATCATACATTAATGCACTTGTCATAAATTTATTCCCTCATCTTTCAAAAACTAACAAAGCAATGAACTTTTTCTGCAGTTGGTAGGCTTGGTAAAAACTAGCGGGGCATGGGTGTATGAGTAACATGATTGTGACAGTGGCAATGTCTCCATGGATTATGTTTTAGTTTTTATAAAACATTTTATCATATGGAAACTGCTAGTTCAGTGAAAGAATTCTCACCTTCCATGTGGGAGATCCAGGTTCAGTTCTTAGACAGTGTGCCTCCTACACAGCCACCACCTGTCTGTAAATGGAGGATTGGATGTTGCTATGCTGCTAAGCAGGTTTCAGTTGGGTTTCCAGACTAAGATAGACTAGGAAGAAAGGCCTGGTGATCTAGTTCTGAAGAATCAGTCAATGAAAACTTTATAGCTGATCAAAAGAGGGAAGTGCAGCACAGAATTACAAATTCTCATGGAATGTAGACTTTATGGACCCTTGGAGTCTTGATGAACCCTGAAACTATTGTCCTGAGTTAACCTCTAAACCTTAAAACAAAAATGTCTCCAAAAACCTTCTTAAAACTGGACAATAGCTTAGTTTAACTAGTAAAGAATGCCTGCTTTGATGGTTGTGCTCTTTTAAGATAGCTATATGGGATGAAATTGACAACAGCAACCCTAAAGACTAGACAGGAAGCTTAGGGAGCAATGATTTCATGTTAATAGGGAAGGAACTACTCAGCAGAGGAGGGTCAGAAGGGTTGCACAAGTTGAAGAATATAATCAATATTACTGAACTGTATATATAGACTTGGTTTATGTTCACCTGTGTATCTTCTCAACAACAAAAATAAGTTATTTTAAAAAAACCCTACAGATTACAATGGCTTGATCCACACCTGATCATGAGGCTGTTGCGGGACCGAGCAGCATTTTGTTCCACTGTGCATGGAATCAAGAGAAATTCGGGACCTACTTAGTTAGCAACTGAACATGTGAACCATTTGCAACACCCAGAGACTCCTTGAATGGCATAAAACCAAACCCACTGCCATTGAGTCAATTCCAGCTCACGGCAACCTGATGGGACAGAGTAGAACTTCCCTATAGGGTTTCCAAGGCTGTAAATCTTTATGGAAGCTAACTCCCTCATCTTTCTTCTGCAGAGTGGCTGGTGGGTTCAAATCACCAACCTTTGGGTTAGCAGCCCAATGTTTTAACTACAGTGCCACCAGAACTTCTTTGAACCATATACTCAAAAAAACTCACTGCCATCAAGTTGATTCCAACTCATAGCAACCCCCATAGGCATTCGAAGTCTATAAATCTTTACAGAAGTAGATTGCCCCATCTTCCTTCCATGAAGCAGCTGGTGGGTTTGAACCACCAACCTTCTGGTTAGCAGTCAAATGTCTTAGACACTACGTGACATAGAGTGATCAAAATCATAAACATACCATTCTTTCCAGGAGCAGCTGCTGCCCTGGAGAATTGTCATCAGGCCAACACCAATTCCTTTTGGGGCTGCTTTTGGGATGCTCAGGCACATCCAACATGAAGGGATCAGGAACAACCTCCTGGGCTGGAGTCTGGGCTTTCTACTACTTTCCTTTTAGTGAATTCTGAATCTCTTGACACATTTCATTACATAAAATAGACCTAGACAAATCTTTCTTTCCCTAGAAATTGAAACTCCTTACAGAATAAAGGCAACTGAACTACATAAATTTATTATTTAAACAATTTCATAAGTTCTTTCCTTAGTATGAAATCAAATTCCTCAAACTAAGAGCAACTGTTCTACAATCATAAAACACTGCCATTGAGTCAATTGTGACTCTACACAACCTTATAGGACAATGAAGAACTGCTTCATGGGGTTTCCAAGATTACAAATCTTCACAGAAGCAGACTACAACACCTGACTCCCACACTCTCGACTATTCTAACAGCAGACCAGTGCTTTTAACCGCTGTACCAGCAGGGCTCCCAATGTGAAGCTGTCTTCTTTCTTGACATTCTTACTTGGAGAGCCCTTAGTAGGCTGTCTGCCTATTCCTCACCATCAAAAAGTGTGCGAATATGAGGGAGATGGGATGATTTGGAGACTGGGAAATATGGCATAGTTTAAAATCCACCTGAGGTTAGAATGGAATGAAAAGTTTCATCATCTGACAACTGCTAAGCAGTTTAGAAAGAACTACTGGCTGCTTTCCAAAAAAAATATTAGTGAGAGGCTAAGCAGAGAATTATTGGCCAAATGGCAGCCCTAAAACAATTTTGATGCAGAATGGTTCCAGGCCATGAGTGCAGGTCACCAGTGATGGAAAAATGAGAGCCGACTACTCCCATAATGAGGTTCATCTGGGCACGGGCACCATCAATGACCAGCAAGCTGCCAGGCTACAGGAAAATGTACTAACCCCACAAAGCACCCTGTGGGCAGTGGTTAGGTACACAGATCCTAACCGAAAGGTAAATGGTTGAATCCACCAGTAGCTCTGTGGGAGAAAGATGTAGTAGTCTGTTTCCATAGAGACTTATAGGCTTGGAAACCTTTTGGGGCAGTTCTAATCTGTCCTATAGGGTCACTATGAGTCGGAATCAAATCCTCCGCAACAGGTTTGGGTAATAGACTAAAGTCAAAGCAAGCCTGTGTCCTCTAATCCCACATGCTAATGATTTGAAATGTGATAAAAGGCAGATGAAAGTGCTGGTGTGGGGACAGCACCACCAGCTGTCCTCTGAATGTCACCCAGATGTACTTCCAAGAGAGGCCAGAATAGTCAGACTTCAGAAGCTCTATGTTCACAAACGGTGTGGAGATTCTTGCCTAATTCTAAAAGCTTTGCCAAATTCCTCTAAAAAGCCTGGTTGCTTTTTCGGACCATCAACCCTCCAATCTCTATGATTAGATTCTTGTCACTTTCTTGGGCTCTGGACTGATGGAACAGTGCAGCTAGCAAGCCCAAGCACCATTTCACCACCCCCAGGGACATATTGGAAGAAATAAAAATAAGTTACCTGTGACCTGTAAAAAGTAAACGTTTGTTGTTTACAAACAAAATCTCTACTCCTAGAAAGCAGAGGTATGATCCTGAACATTCTAGAACATTCTTGAACCCTCCCAGCATTTGGTACAGGGTTCTGTACAAACAAATATCTGACACCTGAATCCATGTTATGCATATTTATTTAAATCAATAACCATGGATCAGCACATTTGGCTGAAAGCTACCAAAACCAACATGAAGTGAAATTAGGTAACAATAATATGGAGAAGACAGTTTAATGTTCTGGATAACTTGATAACTATCTCAAGGAAAATACCTAGTCTTCTGAGAACATAAGAAAACTAGGGGTTATAACTCAGATGTGCATGTCCCACCAGAGCAATCACACAACGTGAGACTTTACCACTCAAAAGCGAGTGGTGGGCTTCTTGAACTGTCATCCACACCACCACAATTAGAAGCTTCAGCCTCCCTTCCAGATTGCTCAAACTCACCCCAGCATTATTCAAGAGGAGTATTGCTTCTTCTCCTCTCTGTCTTCTGATTCATTCCCAAAGTGTCTCTATGATAGTTCAGTTTGTGTGTCAACTTGGCTGGGCCTGGATGAGTGGCTGGGCAGCTGGATGTAGTATTCTCTATGATGAGACTGGTAATCAACTCCATGGTGGAATCTACTGTGAGTAGCTGAGTAGCTGCCTTAGGAATGTGGTCTGCTTCCTGTACATAAGGAGAAGCTTTGAGGAACAGTCTCTAGCTTATGGCACGCTTGAACCCTGCATGTTGCCAAGTCGTTGTTTAACAGCTTGCCATGCTCTGCCGATCTCGGAACTTTTAATGGACTTGAATTAATGGCCTGCTGCGTGGTTGGGCAATATCAAGACTGTGCCTTTTTATTTGTCAACCTTCAGCCAGCAGCTGAGTGAAGAACAGCCTGTAGCTCCAGTGGGCCAGGAGCAGGAGGCAGAGCTGGACCCCAAGGTTGAGGGGCTTTCAACTAGCCCCTAGAGCCTGGCACTTTGAACTTGGACTTAAAGCCTCCAAACTGTAAGAGAATAGACTCCTGTTTCTTTAAGCCATCCTATCTGTTGTATATTCTTATCAGAGTGGCACTAGGTAACCAGAACAGGCTTCAACCAAACCATCAGTTTTAATAACAGACTTTCAAACAAACAAGAGTACCACCATTTTCTCAGTTGACAGCAAGCCAATGGATGATGAGAAAGGCATATGTAAGGTTACAGAGCACAGTGCATGCACGCTACACTTTTTCCATGTAACAAAAGAAAATTGGGCATAAAATAGTCATGAGTTACAGATGATCTATAGTCTTGAAACACCCATTTCCTAGGAAAAATGAACTGCATACTCTCTTGCACGCCTATTTCGTTCATCCATCAAGGAAAATGCTTTTGAATGCAGCGCCACCAGTGATTGGCAGAGAATAATTATATTCTTCCTGTATAGTTTTGAAAGATTAGAAGGTAGATTAAAAAATAATTTAAAGGTAATAGTGTACATAGTTATTTCTCTTCAGTTTGTGTAAATAATCAGTAACCAAAATGGAAAAAGGAAAAAGCTCTCTTTGATCATGTGAATTGTTATGCAGAGTATCTGTCATCCCAGCATAATCAGATGAATTTTTGTTTGCAAATTATAAATTATTCAGAAAGCTTCTTATTACAGTTATGTGGCTGTTTACTGTGGGAGGGAGGGAGCGAGAGCATACTTCACTTCATTTTCCTCATGCACACTAAAAATGGAGACAAAAATAAGGCATTTGACACATTCAGTGGGAGTGCCTGTTCCAAGCTAAATACAAAAGGAAGACAAATGCAATAATTGAGCTGCGTTTATGGAACCAAAATATAATTGCGTTCAGGGATTTTGCGTCTGGTTCTTCACGTGCAGCCGACATTGTACAACAGGCTCCTAGAGAGCGTGCTCATAGATTCTGAACTTGGTCGCAGGACCGTTGTCCTTACTGAAGGTCACAATATAGATGTGACAGGCACAAGGACAGCATCCAAAAGCAAACTGCCGCTTTGAGAAGCAATCAAGCAGTTTCCATGGGGCTGATTGCCTCCAACTCCACCTCCAGGCATTGAACAAAGTGGCAGCCAGGTCTTGTTAATCAACACAGGCACTAATGAACCAGGCTTGTCCGAGTTCTGTTCTTCCTGATTCTTAACTCTCTTTAGTGAATGACTTGGGGCCTCGAGTGAGCTGCACACAGACAGCCCCCTTCTGCTTGGGCAGGGACAGGAGAGGAAATCCTGCTAAGCAGTGTATTCATGTTGTTTTCGAAATGGGTCTCATCTAAATATTCAACTTGAATGAATGAAGGAAGGGAGCCTGGGCTGGGATTCAGACTTAGCAGCTGTTAGGTGACTGAGCCCCAGAAGAGTTTTAAGCAACAATAAATGTGCAGGCCCCAGGACACAGCCTAGGCACCTAACAGTCTCCAAGAACACAACAGCAAGCATTGTTATACCATCTAGGTGACTGGCTTTACAACTCAGGCAAATGGGAGGCTACTGGTAGCTTAATTGGGCTCCCTCAGAAGAACAGCCTGAGATGAGGCTCAAGTACAAGTTATTTTGGGGAAAGGCAACCCTAGGAAGCTCTGGGAAAGGAGCCAAGGAAGAAGACAGAGAAAGAAGTCCATATCAAAGTTAGCATCATTTAGTAAATTGTCACAGTGGGCAAGTGAAGTTTGAACTAGAGAACTCAGAAAGCCTAGAAAAGCTTGCCCTACAGGCTACCCCCAGAGACAGCATTGTGGGAGCTAATCCACCAGCTCCTATCCAACACTGGCTCAGAGCTGCTGAGTGTGGGGAGGGGATCCATCTCCCACCATGCCTGCAGGCCACATGGGTGGGCAGAGCAAGTTCTGTCACCAGACAGAAACTTGAGGCAAGAGTCAGAGGCACCGGCAACTGGGTAGTCCAAGGGGATATGGTCAGTCACCAAGAGCATCTGCTTCGACTACAAAATCAGCCAGTGTCTCCATGTCCAAAGCACTTGTCATCCCAGTTGCACCCCACCCCTTGGGTTAAACCCATATTGGGTTATATCTCTTGAACGCTCTGAGTACTAGCTGGGTCAGCTACTGAGGGACAACAGTAAGTCACAAGAGACGTAACAGTCTTCCATAGATAATCCACAAAGTAGACTAATGTCTCCTACACTGAGAGAATGAAGGTGTTTATGTAATGGAGCCTTGCAGTGTTGGCACCATTGTTGTTATGTACTGTGTTGTAGATATGTTTTCTAGAATTGGAGCCTGGCCATGTCTACACGAGCGAACATGTTATCATGGCTAAACAAGGACCTCTTGTCTCTACTTGGACTCAAAGTGGAAGTCCTGACCCACTCCTGGACACAGTCATGTTTGGCTCAGCATGCACAGGTCCCAGTACAATCACATGACACAAACAAAATTTCATAAACAGGTCAAATGTCAATGATAATAGCACCAGCACCAGTAGGCTCGAGTGCATTCCAACTCATGGTGACACCAGGTGTGTCAAAGTAGAACTGTGCTTCATAGGGTTTTCAGTAGTTGATTTTTCAGAAGTAAGTTGCTAGGTCTCTCTCCCAAGGCATCCTGGGTGGACTCGAACCTCCAGCTTTTCAGTTAGCAGCTGGGAACATTATAAATCCCTCCAAAGTCTACCAGCCCCCCATTGCTCACCAATTCTATTCTTTTGTTTTAAATAAATTACTGTTTTTCAAGCCCATAAAACATGTCGTAAGAAACTCTAGCTTGCTGATTATAAACTGGCCATTCCACATTGTTTTTCCACTGCATAACCAGCAACTACACATTGAGTGGATCAAAGCTGTACATCGAAATATATCACGAAATGCACAGGGAGTAACCAAGCAATGTCAGTCATCAGAACCCAAGGAAAAACCAACAGTAAGTTGTGCCTGGTCTCTTGCTTCTCATTAACTATTGCCTCAGCAGTTCCAATTGGATTCAGTGCTTTCACTTCCTGTTCTTAATTGTTGTTTGGATATGCTGAGGGCAATTAAACAGCTCTGGCTTTCATTTCTAGGAGAGGCTAGATTGGGTGGCAGTTAAAATGTTAGGATCCCTTAACAAATAGCTTCCTGTTTGTGTCCCATCAGGATGCAAGTGCGAGTCTGAATCTATAAAGATCTTGGTGGTCGGTATCCTAGGTGCCTAATTAACTCTCTCTCTCTCCATATGCCGCCAGCAAAGAATTAGAACAAACTGAAACATGAAGCAAATTTACCTCCCAACCACCTGCTTCCTGAGCCTCCCTCAGTCTTTCTTGATAAAAGAAACACTTAGAAATTGAGAGATTACCAGCATCAACCAGGTCAACAATTCCCTGCCACAAACGCCAAAAGGAGAAATAAGGTCATTACCTAAACAATCAGGGTGCGCCTACCGCTCACTACCTAAATTCTTCATGTAAATGACTTCCCCTGGAATTGTTTAGATAGAAAGTGGATTTATCAGAGAAATCCATACATAGTGGCTAAAGCACTTGACTGCTAACCAGAAGGCTGGCGGTTCAAACCCACCAGCCACTCCTCGGAAGGAAGGTTGGGCAATCCTACTTCTGTAGTGATACTGCCTTGGAAACCCAAGGAGGGGTCGCTATGAGTCGGGGCCGACTCGAAGGCACATAACAACAACAACAACAATGCTCTCGAGGGGTCCCTATGAGTTAGGTTCGACTCCACAGCACATAACAACAGCAACAATGCTCTCCACATCCTAGAACTGATGAGCCGGAATGTGGTCACATGATCATACAAATCATACTTTCCACTTCCGCCAGCCTCAGGAACATGAGGTTCAGGGGTCCAGAGTGGGTACAGGGAGGATAGGATCCAGAAAAGTAACTAAAACTCCTAAGAGCCAGACTCTGCATATTGTTACAAAGAATGTGGCTTGCTCGCCTCTGGGGGAGCTGTTCCCACAGTAGTCATCTTATTACTGCTGTTCCCCAAACCAAACTCACTGCCATCGAGCAGATTCCAACTCACAGCAACCCCCTTTGGGTTTCCAAGGCAGCAAATCCTTATGGAAGTAGATTGCCCAAACTTTCTTCCGTGGAGTGGCTGGTGGGTTTGAACCACAAGCCTCCTGGTCTAATGTGTTAGACACCACGCCATCCGAGCTCCTTCGTTATTGCTGGCAGTCACTGTTAAGTCAATTCTGATTCATGGTAACCCTGTGTGTACAGAGTAGAACTGCTCCACAGAGTGGTGAAGGCTAGGGTCTTCTGAGAAGACTCTGGGTGAGTTTGAACTGTCAACCTTTCAGCTACTAGCAGATTAGAACGTGATCATTTGCACCACCCAGGGACTGTTGCACTCATCCTAGATCTGTGCATCTCCCCCAACGGCAGGAAGGTGTCTTGATGGGAGGAGAGCTTGTTCTCACCAGGACGCCCTTTGGGTCATTAGTGGGTCTGATTATAACCAACTATGTTACAGGCTTATTCCAGGGTCTGGGTTTCTTTAAATGCTTAACTGCCCAGTTCACACTCAGCCACTAATTAAAGGTTGACAGCTTTAATCCACCCAACAGTGCTGCAAAAGAAAGGCCTGGCAATCTGCTTCTAAAAGGTCAGAGCCATTGAAAACTCCATGGAGTAATATGCAGTGTGTACGTATGTACCACATTTTGTTTACCCAGTCATCTCTTGATGGACATTAATTTCCACCTTTTGGCTATTGTGAATCATCCTGCAATGATGTACAAGTGTACAGGTATCTGTTTTTAACAATACTTTAAAATATTTTAGGTGTATACATGTGAGAAATGTATATTGTACATGTGAGAAATGTTGAACTGGCCAATGTTGTGTTCTCTGTATTTTTACAACAATCAAAGAAATAACAAACTCCTTGAAGTGCAATTCTGCTCTGAAACACATAGACTTGCCATGAGTCACAAGTCAGAAATCAACTCAATGGCAATGAATACAAATGTCTTGATTGTATGTCCCAGTTCTGGCTGTGGGACCATATTAGTACCAATCCATAGAGCTGGGCATCTTATCTATATCAGCACATTAATTTGCATAAACATAAAACCTACCACCAGGAGGGTGAGGGTAACGGAGCTAGCATATGTGCTAGCAAAGCTAGCAGCAACATACAATGGTCCATTAAGATTAAAAACCCTGACCTTTTATATCTCAAGGACAGTTGTTCCCATTGTAAGGGTGAACATGTACCCTCTCCATCCTTACTTATCTGCCAGTTTGTCATACAGTGGTGGCTTGCAAGCTGCTGTGATACTGGAAGCTGTAACACTGGTATTTCAAATACCATCAGGATCACCCATAGTGGGCAGGTTTTATGGGAATTTCCATACTAACACTAGAAAGGAGGATCTGGCAATCTACATCTAAAAACTTGAGCAGTGAAAACCTTATGAATAAGAGTGGAACACTGTCGGAAGTAGTGCCAAAAGATGAGCCTCTAGGTTGGGAGACACTCAAAATGATAAGAAAGAAATACAAATATCCATTAATGATCGAAATGTGTAATGTATAAAGTATGAATCTATGAAAATTGAAAATTGTAAAAAAAGTAATTGAACATAGATAACCTCAGAATTAGGGAACTAAAATGAGTTAGTATTGGTCCTTTTTAATTGTATAATCATACATTCTACTATGCTAGAATGACAGATTGAAGAGGAATGGTGTCATATTGTCAAAAAAGAACATTTCAAGATCTATCCTGAAGTACAATGTGTCAGTGATAAGATAGTATCCTTACCCCTACAAAGAAGACTATTACTGGACCATTAAGCAACATTATCATAAAAGGAGAGAAGAGTGAAGTCAAAAATTTTATTTTATTTTTATCTACAATCAACCCTTATGGAAGTAACAGTCAAGAAATTATTTAAAGTGTTAAAAAGCAAAGACAATACTTTGAAGACTATGGAATGCCTGACCCAAGCCATGGAATTTTCAATTACCTCATATGCATGTAAAAGCCAGAGAATGAATAAGAATTGATGCCTATGAATTATGGTGGTGAAGGATATTAAACATACCATGAAGTGCCAGAGGAACAAATGGATCTGTCTTGGAAGAAGTACAGCCAGGTTGCCCCTAGAACTGAGAATGGTGAAACTTCATCTCACATATTTTGGACATGTTTTAAGGTGGGACCAGTCCCTAGAGAAGGACATGATGCGTGGTAGAATAGAGTGTCAGTGAAAAAGAGGAAGAAGCTTCATGAAATGGATTGACACAGTCACTGAAACAATAACCTCAAGCACAGCAACAATTGTAAAGACAGTGCAGGACCAAGGAGTGTTTCATTCTGTTGGACATAGGGTAGCTATGAGTCAGAACCAACTCAATCACACCTAAAACAATAACAACACTCCTGTCCCTCTGCTTTCTTGTAATGACAAAATTGACTTCTGGGCAGGTTTGGACCTCCCCTCCCCTCAATCAACTCCCTCTCACGGGATCCAGGGAGACAGACCATGCACATTTGCTAAGCAGACACTAATTAGAGGTGCGGGGATCCTGGCCTTCTAACCCAACTTCAAAAGCATACGTCTATAGTGAAAGTGTGTATTGCAAGACTCACTTGACTTAGTAGATAGTATTTTATTGGATAATGTTTTGTTCTGCTGAATGATGCTATACTAAATAGAATTATTTGCAAGTGTCTCCCTCGGACAGTTTCCGTGCTACTACAGCCAAGCCTGGAGAGTAGTTCTTAGCTTTGACGTGGTGCTGCCTGGCATCCCCTAAGTATTACCTGACCTCGCACGTTCCAAACCTGTGGCTTCAGAGGCCCCAAAAGAAGGCTGGGTATCTCACAAATAATTAAAGCCCAGTCCATGCAGTGGTGCCAGTCCCTGAGACCAGACTCTGCACCCTTCCTTTCTACTTTCTTCTAGGTCCCTTGGAATTCAAAGCCACTGCTGAGCCCTGTCATCTGGTCCTTCCCTCACATCCCTAGGCAGATGTCTCCATTTCCTCATCCTCAGGAAACTCAATAACAATGTTAAAATAAACTATCATAAACTATTGTCCTGTTTATTATTTTTATTATCAGTGATGTTTTGCAAAAGGAATGAGAAGGCATAGAAATTTTAATAAAGTCAAAATAGACAAATGCTAAACTTTTAAATTCTTTCTTAACAAAGGTCAAATATCCATAGGTATTAAGATTCATTAAAATAAAATTGATACTCTCATGGATTTGTCTTCATTTTCATATTTTGGTAAGTTACCCCTCTCTCTGTTTCACAGAATGGTCTTTCTGGTTTCAACTACTTCTATTCCTCTATGGCTTTTTCATTAAAAGAAATTAGCAGGACTTTCACATTTTTTGAAGGAAGCATCAGCTAGGGTCCATAGAAAAAGCAATGGCTTAGAAACCTTGATGAATGTCAGTCCTCTCAGGGCACATCAACTGTAAGTGTGCCTGTGTATGTAGCAAGAAGATGGCAGCTTTGAATAAACATCCTTCAACACTTTGATAGAGTTCCAGGATTTCCTGGCCACCCACACTTATGAAGTGCTTCATCTAGCTCTTCCAACGATAAAGTGGACTCTTCCTCTAATTGCATGGGGAGAAAAAACTCTATGTTACAAATGCCCCATCACTTTCATTCAAAAATGATGTATCTAGTCCCTATGTTATGCAAAGCATGACACTAGACACTAGAAACAGAAATTACTCTCTGCTCTCACTGACCTTATATGGTGTCAAAGCAGAAAGTGACAATCATAATATAATGATAAAACTGGATTGTAACACATCTCAGGGACCATCCCCATCTTCACATATTTCTGAAGATGAGTGCACAGGTTTGCCAGGAATCCAGTTGCATGTTTGAGAAGCATCTAGCAAAATAACTCAACTCCCTGGGAAAAGGGTTGAAACATCCCACCCTGATATGAGAACAAGCCTGAGGACCAAGTTATTATGAGTAAAGCTCAGCAATGGTCATTCAAATTAACAGACAATCCATTTCCTATGAACTAGTACCAACCCTGGGAGCTCTGGTAGCATAGTGCCTAAGGCACTTGACTGCTAACCAGAAGGCTGGTGGTTCAAACCCACCAGCCACTCCTGGGAAGGAAGGTTGGGCAATCTACTTCCATAGTGATACCGCCTCGGAAACCCAAGGAGGGGTTGCTATGACTCAACAGCACATAACAACAACAACAGTACCAATCCTTGGGTCAGAGGGACTGTGACTAAAGACTGAAAGAGCTATGGCACTTAATTCTAGGAGAGTCATCTGAATCTTCGGGAGGCAGAGGTTAGAAGTTACAGCACTATTGTTTTCATAGACTATGCCAAAGGCGGACCTGCTTCAGCACCCAAGCAAATTTAGAGCAACTTTATTTTGGTACAAACAATGTCAGGAGGCAGGGCATAGGGCCACATTGATGGGTTTTGTGTGTTGTTGTGGTGGCCCTTTGCATCATCTTCCAAAGCTTCGATGCCAAATATCTGCAAAGTGAAAGGTGAGAGGAAATGATGGCTGCTACCTGGATGGTGAGAGGATTGCTTACATCAGCAGATATTAAGCAGCTTCCTGGGTCTCCCAAACACTTGCAGGAAGCTGGAAACACTGAAATTACCAGAGGAACAGAGCCAAATGGACTATTTTCTGGCTCTTTCACTAAAAGGTTAAGGCAAGTTGTTTTCCCATTCTAGTGGCCTAAGCAACAGGAGTACACAAAGAATGAAGTAACTGTCATGTTACAGTGGGAAAAGAGCTGTGTGCAGGTGAGTGAGGGATTTTCTTTTTCTTCCAGAAAAGGAGGGTGAAAATGGTCTCATAACTTGAAGAACATAATCAATGTCACTAAATTGTACATGTGCAGACATTGTTGAATTGGTGTTATGTTCTGCTGTGTGTGTTCTCAACAGCAACAACAAAAAATAAACTATTTAAAAAATAAAATAAACGGAGAATTGGAGCCACAATTTCAAGGTCATGCATGTGGAAGAAACAAAAGAGAGAGCAATTCAGGCTTAGGGAACAACGTGGGCAAAGTTTTTGACATTGGTGTTGCATGCAGTCCAGTATGAGTAGAAGAAAACCTGAGAATGGGTGGGAAGAGTGATGGAAGTTGGCTTAGGAAAAATTGCATGGTCTGAGTCCTGGAGGGTCTCGAGTTTTATACTAAGTCTGTCGATACAGAAATCCATTTAAAAAAAAAGTGTGTTTCTGAATGTAAATAGATTAAATACACCAGTCAAGAGACAGAGTAGGAGAATGGGTAAAAACACATGATTCATCAATATGCTGTAGACACAATGACAAAAATAGGTTAAAAATAAAAGGACAGAAAACCATATATCAAACAAATGGCAAAGAAAAAAAGAGAAGACGGAGCAATTTTAATTTATGATAAAATAGACTTCAGGGCAAAAACCATCAGAAGAGACCAGGAAGGACATTATACAATGATTAAAGGGACTGTCAAACAAGAGGATATGAAAATGAAGATAGAAAAACAATAGAAAGAATCAACAAAACTGGAAGTTGGTTTTTTGAAAGGATTAATAAAATCAACAAAACACTGGCAAATCTAAGAAATGAAAATAAGGAAAAATAGAAATAACATGAATAAGAAATGAAATGGGTGACAGCACAACATAAACAACTGAAATAGAAAGGAAAGGTTTCCACAGGGAAGGGAATGTTTTTGTTGGTTACCAGGGGAGGGAAGAATGAAAACAGATGGATAATTAAGAGACAGGTTTAATTTAAGAGAGAGAGAGAGAGAGAGAGACTAGTTTAATATGGTAAAGGAATTTTAAAAATAAATAAGATTACTCATTAGTGGATAATTTTTGAAGCTAGGTATGGGCACATGGGGGTTCATTGTAGTAGTCTTTCTTTCTGTTGGAAATATTTTAAATTTTAAAAAATAATAAAAAAATAATAACAGATTACTATGAGAAACTACTCAAAAAAATTGAAAATCTAGAAAAAAATGGGCAAATTTCTAGACACATACAATCTACATTAACTAACACAGTCTAAGGTAGAAAATTTTAACAGAACCATTAAAAAACAATTAAACAAGTCATAACAAATTTTCAACTGAAAAAAGTTCTGGCCCAGAGGGATTCACTGGTGAATTCTAACTAACATTCAGAAACAAGCTGATACAGATTCCTCTCAAACTATTCCAGAAATAGAAAATGAGAGAATATTCCCAAATTCATTAGAATAAGCAGCATAACACTGGCACCAAAACCAAGCAAAGACACCACTAACAAATAAAATTTTATGCCAATACACTCATTAGCACAGAAGCAAAGATTCTCAACAAAATCTTGGCCAGTAGAAACCAACAATATATCAAAAAAATAATGCATCATCACCACGTGGGATTCATACCAGGTATGTGAGGATGTCTCCATATTAGAAAAATAATCCTTTGAACCCATTGCACAAATAAAACAAAGGAGAAGAACCACATGATCATATCAGTTAATACAGGAAAGGCTTTTGATGAAATCCAACACCCATTCCTGATAAAAATGGTCAGCAAAATAGGAATAGAAGGGAAATTCTGCAGCACAATTAGGGACATGCATCCAAAACCAATGGCCAACATTAGTCTCAATGGAGACTGAAAGCATTTCCCTTGTGAACAGAAACCAGACAAGTATGTCTTGATCACACCTCCTGTTCAGTATTGTATGAGGAGTCCTAGCCAGAGCAATAAGGCAAGAAAGGGAAATAAAAAACATACAAATTGACAAAAAAAAAAAGAAATAAAACTATCTCTATTTGCAGATGATAAGATCCTGTTAGAGGAAAATCCCATAGACTCAACAAGGAAAGTATTGGAACTTATAAAAGAATTCA
>NW_006921616.1:4200944-4201939 GCF_000298275.1 Orycteropus afer afer
TTGAACCATCAGCCTTCTGGTTAGCAGTCAAGTGCCTTAGGCACTATGCTACCAGAGCTCTCTCGGGCCCTAATAAATGGCATAAATACACTATGAAACATAACCCAAATGCACAAATAGCAGACTACAAACTAGATGACTAGAAATTTCTTAAAATTAAACACTTATGCACATCTAAGGATTTCATCAAAAGAGTGAAAAAAGAACCCAAAGACTGGAAAAAAATTGAGAACAATGTTTCAGACAAGGGACTAATATCTAAAATTCATTGACAACTTCCATACCTCAACAAGAAAAGGCCAAACAATTCAATTGAAAAATGGGAAGAGGACATGAAGCCACCTCATCAAAGTCCTTCAGGCAGCCAACAATCATTAGACATTGTTGTTTTGTTGTTATCGTTAGATGCTCTCAAATAGGTTTGACTCGTAGCAGCCCCGTGTACAACAGAAAGAAACTCTGTCCTGTCCTGCATCATCCTTGCAATCCTTGCCATGCTTGAGCCCATTGTTGCAGCCACTGTGTCAACCCATCTCTTTGAGGCTGGTCTGCTTTTTCATGGACAATGTACTTTACCATGCATGATAACCTTCATCAGGAACCGGTCCTCTCCTGATAATACGACCAAAGTACTAGACACGAAGTCATTCTTGCTTCTAAGGAGCATTCTGGCTATATTACTTCCAGGACAGATTTGTTCATTCTGGCCATCCACCAACCAAAAACCAAACCCACTGCCATTAAGTCAATTTCAACTCATAGTGATCCCCACTGGGGTTCCAAGTCTGTAAGTCTTTATGGAAGCAGACTGGCCATTCACAGTATGTATGTTCCATTATCTTCACCAACACAATTCAAATGCATCAATTCTTCTGCCATCTTCCTTATTCATTGGCCATCTTTCAGATGTATATGAGGCCATTGAAAAGACAATGGGCTTGGGTTGGGCTTAGCTTAGACCTCAAAGTCACAACTTTGCTCTTTAACACTACTTA
>NW_006921616.1:4220698-4226867 GCF_000298275.1 Orycteropus afer afer
ATGGTACATGCACACAGTGGAGTACTATGCCACATTAAAGAACAATGAGGGATACACAAATCATCTCACAACGTGGATGAACCTGGAGAACATTAGCCTAGTGAAATAAGTCAACTGCAGAAAGACAAGTGCTGTATGAGCCCATTACTGTAAAAAGACAAAGAAGGGTTTGCTTGGGAAATGGAACTCACTTAGTAGGTTACCAGGATGGGGCTGAAAGGGGAGGGATTAATTTCAGGCTAGTTGGGGCCCACACACTGACATGGGTAAGGGGTGGGACATATGGAAAGGATCTGTGACCACCATGATAACATTAGGAAATGGAAGGACACCATATTGTGCACATAAGAGATAGACAACAGATGCTAATACCAACCAATGTGTCCACAATACTGCATTACCAATAATACCAAACACCAGGCTACAGATAAACACATAAACACCTGAAATGATCAGACAGGGGTCAGTGAACAGGAGTATACTCTACACCAAGGGTAGTCAGTGGCAGCTAATCTTGCACAGATACCAGTGGTACAAAATACCTGCAATCCTTACAGAAACAAAAGAAGACAGACATAAAGAAGACAGACATAGAGTAATCCCTCACAGACACCCAGACACTATGGGAGAGAGATCAAATAGATCTACCATCTCAGGACCATACTACTGAGGGACACCAAACTCAATTGGCACAACAAAATACATTGAAGCTTTGTTCCTCATCCTACATTGGTGAGTAGTGACTGGGTCTTAAAAGCTTTCAAGCGGCCATCTAAGATGCAGCTAATGGTCTCCTAGAGTTGGAAGTGAAGATGAATGCAAAAAAAAAAAAAAGGCATTTGGAAGCAATCAGCCACAAGGGTCCTCAAGACCAGAAGAACGGGATGGTGCCCGGCTACCAATGCCAACCACTCAGGAAAGGATCCAATCTGGAGATCCTGGATAGAGTGGGAGGGAAAACGTGGAACAAAATCCAAAAACTCAAGAATGACCAGAATTACTGGTCAGATGAAATCTGATGAGACCCCCAATACTGTGGCCCTAGAATACATTCTCCACCTGCAATAAAGCACACTGCCAGGGGCTGGCTCTTAGCCCAATAGTTAAGAAGATGTACATGCAGACTATTCAACCCAGGATGATTCACCCACATATTCTATGGTAATACATCCATTAGAACAATGGACCACGGGACACCAGAGGACCAATATTCAGATTGAGGAAATACAGGACAAACAGGAGCATGAATATGAGGGGCACAGGGGGAGGGTTACAGGGTAGGGAGTAGAGGAGACTGGGTTAGGGTTTGACATGGTAAATGGGGAATGAAACTAAATGTACACGTAATGTTGAATGTAAAACAAGCTCTTAAAAAAAAACAAAAAAAAAATTAATTTAACATTGTTGTTGTTATGAGACCCGACACACAGTGACCCCTCCTTGGGTTTCCGAGGCATTATCACCATAGAAGTAGATTGCCCCAACCTCCAGCCCTCTGGTTAGCAGTCAAGTGCCATAGGCACTACGTTACCAGAGCTCCCATTACATACCCCCCAAAAAATAAATAAATAAATAAAATAGTGCCTATCCATCTACCTGAGAAAAAAAGAATGTGGGAGATGAATGATATAAAGGATTAGGAGTAAAATAACTATAAATAGATTTACTCTGTAGCACATTAAATGAAGCTACATGCCTGTCCTGAACTGGGGATTTTATCTTGAGAATAATTACAGAAATGCTAAGGTTTGTCATGCACAAACTCTTAGTTTCCTGCAAACCAATCATGCAAGGCATGCAAGTAAGATCTCAAGACATTCATTTAACATTGGAGAACGAGAATTGACAATTGCAATGGTAGTTCATGTTAGAGTCCAAGTCTTCAGACTGCAGGCTTACACCTTTAACAAGTGGCCTCAGGGAGGAGACGGGACCGCTCCTCAAAGGCAGCAGAGCTCCCTGGAGCTAGGACCTCAGGTGGATTGTGGCTCACAGTACCTCAGCAGGCTTCTCAGTCTTCCTGCAGACATTCAGAGGGACCTTTTGCTTCTCTCTTGGAAAACAAACAGAAATCCATGGTTAATATACCCTGTGTGCTTTCATGTTCAACTATGACTGGTATGTTTTATTGCCAGGTGAAGACGTATTTATGTTTTGGTGATTTATATTATGTTCTATTACCAATTAGGGATTTGTTGTATGACATACTTATCTTCTTGTTTATCATATGTTTCAAGGCCAAGTTAATTAATTAAAAATTATAGGAATTGTTCAGTGACATGGTTATTTTTTTTTTGTTAATTTATAGAGATTGGATTAATGTTACATTCCGTTATCACAGGCTGCAAATATGCAGCTTTATTTCAGAAAGTTGTTTACAACCTACTTTAGATACTTCTATTATGTTCAAGGTTGAACAACTTTCTAACAACTCATGATTAATGGCAAAAGGAGAAACAAAAAGAAGAATTGAAACTCATGACGAATTGAAAATAAATATGTCTGGTCATTCCTTCTTTAGTGTCATTTTTTGTTTATCATAAGATAACTTTAATACTTTATATAGCAAAATACTCAATATTAAAATCAAAAAAGTAAAAATTAAAACACTTATTTTTAATATGTGTAGCTTTTAGAATTAAACAAAACATTAATTTGACGAAAATGTTTAAATCTCTGGTCCCTTTAAATAATATGTTCCTACCTTTCTTGCTTTTTTGACTCAAACTGATTTTAAACACTATTATATTTTCCACTATTTACAAGATTAAAAATTTGAAACATCTGAACTTTCGATTAAATTTAATTAGTTGGAGCATACTACATATCCAAAAATGTATTCACATAAATTTAGAATGCTATACGGAATATACAGAATAATCTTATTTTGTTAAAGACTAGCATAGACATATTCTATCTCTTTGATGCTCTGATCTGACAATATGTCAGTCTGTCTGTCTCTCTTACAGGTATCACCTATAGACAGAGAAAAGCATCTCAAAGCATATGCATACATGGGTTAACTATTCTCTGGTCAGTAAGATTTAGGGTATTCCTTGTGTTTTAATTTTGCCTATTTGTACTAACAGTTTTTTCCCATAAATATGATGCAAGTATATTTTTAAAAAGTAAACAGCTAAAAGTCCTTTTAAAAAGAAAAATTGTAACAATTTTTTAATAACAGCCCATGATATAAAAGTTTGATCATTTATGTAACTATCCCCCGTCAAAGACATTTAGACTCTGTCGTTTTCTTTTTGACAACCCTATTATCTCTATCCAATTCTTTAAGGCAGTCTTTTTGTATCACTTTCTATTATTGCTTTTGTTCCCTGATGCCATAAATTAGTAGACCAGGTTCAACTTAAGCCAGGAACACACAGAGTGTCTGCCTGTAAAGGAATTAACATCTAATGAATAAGAAATCCCAGTGAAGACCCTGAGGGCAACATTAAAGGACGGGGCTTCAATAACAACTTCAGTAAGTCTACGTTATATAAAGATCAAGTTGAACTAATGTCCATAAACAGGAAAGAGGATTAATTTGTGTCTCATTTGTATTTCTCATGAGCAATCATTTATAAGCTTAATTAAATGAGTCTATGACTTGCCAACTATATTCTTACGTGAACACATTAGACATGGCAGGCTTCTGAAAACAGACAAGGAAGTAGGAAAGGAGAGAGGGATGGAGGAAGGGATGTGGGAAGGGAGCAAAAGTGAATGAGTCATTTAGTGTGAAATTCCAAACCTTTATTTAACATTTTCTTTACACCACATGACTTACCTCCTACTAGTCATGAAATAAACAATAGGCACAAACCCAAACTGAAGGACAATCTACAACACACCTGACTATTTTCTTCCTGAAAACTGCCAATGTCATGAAAAATGAAGAAAAGCAGGAGAAATTGTCACAAACCAGAAAAGACAAAGGAGATATGACAGCTAAATGCTACGTGGGAGGCTGGATTGCATTTTGGAGCCAAAAAAGGACATCACTGGAAAACTGGGTGAAATCAGGATAAAGTTTGGAGTTTAGTTAATAATTAATGGCAAATTCCCAGTGTTGTTTGTTTAGTTTGGACAAACGCACCACAATAATGCAAGATGAGAACATGAAGGGAAACTGGACCAGGTGAAAGGCAGAATTCTCGGCAAGATCCTTGCAATTTTTCTGTAAATTGAAAGTTATTCCAAAATAACAAGTGCATTTAAAAAAAAAAAAAAAACAACAACTGTGGTTAAATATTATTATAAAGGTATTTTTACAATGCCCAGATTTCTCTTCAGTTCTCTACAATTATTTGCAAAGTGCCGAGGGGACATGTTGACTAATTCTACTGGAGGAGAAACTTCACGAAGGATACAAAATTGTAGGCATATCCAAGGCCGCATTTCATTTGCTACCCACCAAGGAGAGGGCAAGGGGTTCTGGTAGTGAAGTAGTTAAGGCACTTGGCCACTAACCAGAATGTCAGTGGTTTGAACCCACCAGCTACTCCATAGGAGTAATGGGCAGTTTGCTTCCGTAAAGCCTTGGGAACCCAATAGGGGTCACTATGAGTCAGAATCAACTCAATGGCAGTGAGTTTGGTTTTGGTAGGAGAGGGCAAAGTATTAAAGGCACAGAAAACTGGTAAGTGGAACTGCATCAAGTATTGGAGGAATGTGGGAAAAAATCGTAGCGCCTGCAGCTTTAAGAGCCACTGTGTTCAGGATCAATTTACCTTCTGGTCTTAGTAGGCAGAGTACTGGGGGATCCACCAAGACTTTTAGGACCCCACAAAAATGCCGTATTAATTTCTTTTAAAATTAAAAGAGAAAAATTGACTCTTAGCTCTTTACAAATGTTTTAATATATAATTTTAACATAATCATCTTTATAACACTGTAGCAGAAAGAAGTATTTTATTTATTTATTTATCTATTTATTTATTTTTATGGAGTAAGGAGCCTATGAAATTCTCCATGCACTCTAGTAGTATTCATGTATGTGATCTATTAAGAGGATGGTCTTCTTTCAGAGAAAAAAAGAAATGGATTTTTAGGTTGATGAAAATGTTTTCATGTATAAATTACAATACAGTTTTATAATACAATTTTAATATTTTTTTATGTGACAGACATTCCCTTTTTGGTTGCTTTTTTAAGTGGAAAATATTTAATAAGCCCTTTAGTTGCACACATACAACTTTTTTTTTTAAATGTAGTCTTTAGTAATGAATATATGTGTAGGTACATGTAAGTTTAATTTTTCAAGCTGACCTTCAAATTGTCACCCTTTTTTAAGAACTAGAGGCTTGTGAGTCTTGTATATAATAAACTAGAAGATGTTTGCTGACCTATTATTGCCAAGCACCTCAAGGAGAAGGAAGAAGGAATTGAATATAAGCATTTTCAGGGAAAAAAGAAAAAATTCAACAAAGTAAAATTAATCATTATAAAACTCATTTCCTTAATTAGTTCTTTTTTTATTTCTTTTACATTCTCAAAGGGTTGAAATAAATAAATATTTCTGAAATTCTTTCTTTTCATGTTTCATTTGTCTTTACTATCCTAAAATGAACCAATCTGTCCTGGAAGAAGTGCAGCTGTAATGCTCCTTGGAAGCGGGAATGGCCAGACTTTGCCTCCCCTGCTGGGGCTATGTTGTCAGAAGGAACCATTCCGTGGAGAAGGGTATCGTGTTGGTAAAACAGAGGGCCAATGCAAAAGGGAAAGGCCCAGAAAGAGATGGATTAACACAGTGGCTGCACTGAGGAGCTCAAGCACAGCGAGGTTTGTGAGGATGGGGCAGGGCCTGGGAGTGTTTCGTCCTGTCCTTACCTGCGTTTTGTGTCCTGAGTTGGAGCCTACTCAACGGCACCTGTGGGAGGTAAGAGCACGTGCCAGCTTGGCTGGGCCTGGTTGAGTGGCTGGGCTGCTGGATGGAGTGTTCCCCATGATGAGACTGGTGATCAACTCCAGGGTGGAATCTACTGTGAGCAGCTGAGTAGCTGCCTTTGGGATGTGATCTGCTTCCAGTATATAAGAAGCAACTTTGAGGAAGGTCTCTAGTTTTTGGCATGCTTGAATCCTGCATGTAGCTAAGTTGTTGTTCAAGCAGACCGTCAGGTTGTCTGCTGAACTTGGAACTCTTCATTGACATGAACCTGTGGCCTCCCGT
>NW_006921616.1:4227312-4241212 GCF_000298275.1 Orycteropus afer afer
ACCTTGGATTTGTCAGCCTCAGCAGCCAGCAGCTTCCTGAGTGAAGAAAGCCTCCAGCTTCAGTAGGCTGGGAGCAGGAGGCAGAGCTGAAGCCCAAGGTTTAGAGGCTTTCACCTAGCCCCTAGAACCTGGCACTTTGAACCCGCACTTCTATCCTCAAAAACAACAAGAGAATAAACTCCTGTTTGTTAAAGCCATCCACCCATTTGTGGTCTATTCCTGTCAGAGCTGCACTAGATAACCAAAACAGCACTTAACAATAACATCCTAAAATAAGAAGATGATTCTTTTCTTGAGGCACATTAAAGTGCTCTGGCAAATACTAATAAAGTATGTAAATACCACATATGTTAAAGCCTTAATCTTTATTAAGACACTGATTTCTCCCTTTTTGGTCTGCCTTTTCTCCATGAATATCACTTCCCAGAAGAGCCAACATTCTCTAACTGTTTCCTTTATGTTGTTTCAAAGTGCCTTGGGCCTATGGAAGCCAGAATGTGTACCATATTGACAGGGACATTCCTCCAGCAATAGTAAATTGAGACTAAATTAGCTCAACCTAATGAGATGTTTTATCTGGAAGCAAATACATAAATATAATAAATTAAATAGTTTTGTTATAAGTTATTATTTAGGAATATCATAACAAACATCAAGCATATGTTTTTGTAAAAAAAGGAAATGTATGTCAAGGAATTTTCTTGATTTTTTTCTTTATATCATACCCTTTTCTCTTCGACTATTTTTCCAGTCCTCATTTTATTCATTCTATGCCTTATTCTTTACACCACTACCTTAAAAATAGGGAAGGAGGTAAGGATTTAAAATTACATGAATATGTGAGCATTTCGCTTGATTTAAACTAATTTGTGTCAATTGATTAAGCAGTAAGCACTTTCCTATCTAATGCGAATAGGAATAAAGAGAAAAAGCAAAATCAGTTGAAATAATTTAATCTTTCAATTTGCTTGTTATTCTGAAAGGTAATACTAACACAAGTTTATTTAATTTTCTTCTCTAATGAAAGCAAATATTATATATTCTGTACTAATCAAACATGTCCTTAAGATATGTTCTGAAAACATTTCCCCTTGTAAACTGTATGTGTGAATTGGAGAATTTTGGCATATTTATACTGGTTTCTGAGCACCCTTCACTGATTTTAAATAAGTCTCTTCACTTGTGTCACACACAGAACTTCTACCCGTCCTTATCGTTTAACAGTGAAACCAGTATTTCACGTCAGGGCTGGTCTGAAGAGTGAATAGCTGGGAACTTCATATGCAAAGTTCTGTGGGCCCCTCCACTGCTTCTAAACACTCACATCCATGTACACGTATTCCTCTAAACATTACAGCTTCAGAGTTTCAATCCTTTTGTGTAAGGCATTATCTCCAATTAAAGGAAAATGCTACTCTAAATGGAAAACATTGAACCTCAATTTTTATACCACCCATTATAAATATATTTACAATATCTTTTTTTATTTTTATTTTTTCGAAAGTAGGGAAGGAAAGAAGAGACATTAAGAGTACCAAATACCTGGTGCGTTTCATGTCAAAAAGAAGTAAGTAAAAAATTTATATTTCCTGGGACTACCAGGAAACTTTACTCATGCTCAAAATTTTTTGTGTTTAATCTTAAGACAATCTTAGATAACAAAAGAGCAGGATTGCATTATTAAGGATGGGGCACAGGATTAAGATCAGAACATGAGACTTTGGATCACTGCTCAGCCGTTCACTAGATACGTGCTGCCTTTGGGAAGGTCAGTGAGTGGACTTCTCTAAGCCTTGGTCTCCATCTCTGAAAACTAAAACAATTATAATTCCTACCTCAGCAGGTGGTTGCAAGGATTATAGTAAGTCAAGTAATGTAAGTAGAAATCTCTTAAAATAAAATATAGAGAATGACTCTTTTTGGCACTATAACGTTCCCTTGCTATGGCATATCAGTGTGTGTATATGCACACATATTCTATGATTGTATATATATATGTGTGTGCATATGTCTATTTATATTCATACATAAAGGTAAATACATGTATGCATATGTAATCTATTGCATGCTTATTTCTGACATAAACACAAATGGTTTGTGCTTGACTGCTAACCTCAAGGTTCGTAGTTTGAATCCACTCAGCAATATTACAGGAGAAAGGCCTGGAGATCTGCTTCCATAAAAATTGTAGCCAAGAATCCCCTATGGAACTGTTCTACTCTGTAATACATGGAGTTGCTATGAGTCGGAGCCACTTGACAGCAACTACATTGTCTCTTAAACATCAACATATACAACAGAACAACCAATCCCCCTCAGAGGACAGTCACAACCTAGAGAGTACCTGCTCCTCAGATAGTTTCAGATGGTTTATCCTTTGTTAAGTATGAAGCAGTAGGTGCTGAATAAAATGGAAAGGACTTGGCACCACTGCCGTTTTGTGTTTTTTGCAAATGCCTTGCTTCCTTGTTACTCTGCTCTCTGCTTATTGGCACTCAACCCAAAGGAAGGGCAGGTAGATTTCAAAAGCTTGTATTAAGCTCAACAGCTCTGAATTGTTGGCCCTCTTTCCTGCTACAATACAGTTCAATAGTTCATTTCTCTATTGTGTTGGGAACACATGACTGTAACTAGGACTCTAGGTTGCAAAGCTGGACTTAGGTATGAATTAACCCTCCCACTGTAGTGGGGAGATGTTCTACTGACATTTTCAGTCAGCACAAAGACTGGAAGAAAGAAGACACTTTTGAGGCTTCACACTCTGTCCTACATCAGTTGTGAGTCAACTCTCAAACTTCCTAAACAACCATAGTATTGAGTGTTAATCCTCTTCTGTGGTAACTACACTTTATTTTTCATTCATTCATAGTGTTTGGAATCACTTATGCAAGTGTTAATAGTATCTCTAATAAACAATTGATAATTTCACATTTATCTAGGGTTGAAACAGCTTCTGAATTATGTTTACCATTTGACTCTCAGTATCCCTCACCCACCCCACCCCACTGGTAATTCACTGTTTAATTTTTTTTTTTTTTTTCTCAGCTTACTCTCTCCAGACAGAAAGACATGGATAATAAGAAGAATCCCACTTCCATTCTCCAAGAAGGGTGAATGAATAAGGAAATTATATGAGTGTTCAAAATGGCATCATTCCAACTTTCTGTTCTAGAACTTCTCAAACTTGGTTGATCATTTGAATCATCTGCACCCACTGCTGGACAGCAAACTCCCAGGGTGCCCACCAAAGCTAATAAATCATTAACTTCTAATAAATCTGAACTTCTTTTTTGTTACCATTGCTGTATGACTTAATGTAGTCTTTAGTTAAGTTACATTTTACTGTAAACCAATGTGCACATTGCTAGAAAAGGAAATCATACTCTGCTCATGGTTTGGCTTGCTGAGAAGAAATGAAGCCTAACTTGGAAGAAACTCTGGTGTCCCTCCTTCTGTTTTAGCCCCAAGAACCTCCAGAAGTGTGCAACTTGTGCCAATTAACACCGGTGGACCCTGACTTTGCAAAGATGGGTAACAAATAGATGTCCAGTCCATGGTTTAAGGTGCTTCTAATGGCCTCCCTTCAGGTTGTTCTTGGTCTCAGCCTAAAGGACACCCAGTGCTTGAAGAAGTTTGGAGGAGAAGGACTGAGATAAGGACTGCTCCTGATATGCAAGTTCCTGGCTTTGAGGGTAGAAACATGAGAGGAGAACTTTGATGTTTCTCCTCAGACTCTCTTGATACCTGAGTTTAGACCATGTCAGAAAGAAGTGATGGACTCCATACATTGTGCTTTGTAAAGAGTTTCTTCAGGGAGCATGAAAAGTGATCATCTATCAAAACTGAAATGAGGAAGCAGACAGGAATGTGGACCTGCAATGTGGTATTACTCTTATTGCTTCACCTATAGCACTTTGGGAGACTTATGTTGTTGTTGTTATGTGCCATAGAGTCAGACCTGACTCATAGCGACACCTCCTTGGGTTTCCGAGGCAGTATCACTATGGAAGTAGATTGCCCAAACTTCCTTCCAAAGAATGGCTGGCGGATTTGAACCCCCAGCCTGCTGCTTAGCAGTCGAGTGCCTTAGGCACTATACTACCAGAGCTGAAACTTATAGGATATTTCTGAAAGGTAAGCTATTGATAAAAGCTTTGTGAGGAGAGACACAATCCTGGACGGACACCAAGAACACCATACGTTGTTACTAGGAATTTCTTGGAACTGTCACCATTATCAGCCCAAGTTATTTCAGGCAGCTGCTGCCAATAGAAGTGAGATGAACTGCTGTGAGTAGTCACCCACATGCTGGGCTGCAGAGCAACTGCCAAAGGGTGTTGCTGGAAGCTTCCAGAGTGCTGCACCTCTGAGCTATTGACAGAAAATACTGCAAACTGGAGCTGCAGTTGGGTGAGCTATAACATCAGACTAAGAGGGTCCTAGCTGCTTAGTATTATCTAGTCTCTCATTCTGTCACACGTAATTCTGAACCTCCTAGAGGGAATTAAAGATTCAAGATAAACCTTATACAACTATATTTCTACCTATTAAGCCATCCACCACTCTTCATTCATCAAATATTTATAGAGCCCCTAATTGTTGCCAAAAAAAATTTTGGATGCTGAAGGTAGAGTGGTACAAAGCTGCATTAAAAAAAAAAAAAGAAAAAAAAAAAACAGGGCTGGGGTCCTTCCAGATAAATACAAGAGAGATGGTGAGGGAGTGTATTCAAGTATGCGTGATCAACCCTAAGTGAACAAGAGGTAATAATAGGTGAGACAGATGAGTCAAAAACAAATTAACAACAATAAACTGAAGGTCTTGTGGAATGAGGGAAATTGGTTCAAGCTGAGTAGATCGAAGATGGTCAGGGAGTGGGATTCTTAAAATCAAGGACTGAAAGCTATGGATTTACTGTGATGATCAAGGATACGGCCACAGAATGTGGAAAAATCATTTGCTGAAAGTAAGAGACCTAAGTATAAATGGAACAAGATCCAGAAAACATTGTCAATGTGGACACTAAATATACTTTAGTTTGGCAACTTGAATTGGTCTGACGATTCTAGAATTTGATCATAGTCTTGAGCTAGCTAAAAAGGTCTTGAACAACCAAGTATGTAAGACATAATTTCCTAGTGATAGATGGGGGAATATAGCTCCAGGAATTATGAGTAACAATTTAGAAACTATTAAAAGCTTTATAAATAAGTTACAATCTGCAAATGCCCACTGTGGTAGTTATGTTTGTATGTCAAATTGGCTGGGCTTGGTTGAGTGGCGTGGCTGGGAAACTGGTGGTAGTTATTCTGCATGAGGAGATTGGCAATCAACTCCACGGTGGCATCTACCACAAGCAGCTGAGTAGCTCCCTTTGGGATGCGGTCTGCTTCCTGTACATAAGAAGAAGCTTGGGAATGGTCTCTAGCCTATGGCACGCTTGGACCCTGCATGTAGCTGTGTTATTGCTCAGTAGCCTGCTATACTCTGCCAACCTTGGAACTTACGATGCATTTAAGTTAATGGCCTGCTGTGTGGTTTGGTAACATCAGGACTGTGCCTTTTTACCTGTCGATCTTAGGGCTTCTCAGCCTCAGCAGCCAGCAGCTGTCTGAGTGAAGAAACACCTCTAACTCCAGTGGGCCAGGAGCAGTAGACAGAGCTGGACCCCCAGGTTGAGGAGCTTTTACCCAGCCCCTAGAGCCTGGCACTTTGAACTTGGACTTAAAGCCTCCAAATTGTAAGAATAAACTCTTGTTTGTTAAGGCCATTCCATTTGCGGTATATTCTTGTCAGAGCAGCACCAGGCAAACCAGAACACCCGCCTCTCCAAATACACATTCAACCCATCTACAAGAGCAAAGGGAACTCTGGCAGCATAGTGCCTAAGGCATTTGACTGCTAACCAGAAGGCTGTCAGTTCAAACCCACCAGCCACTCCTTGGAAGAAAGATTGGGCAATCTACGTCCGTAGTGATATCGCCTTAGAATCCCAAGGAGGGGTTGCTATGAGTCGGGTCCGACGCAACAGCACATAACAACAACAACAAGAGCAAAGGGATTTATACCCCTTTATTCAGTTTCTCCTTCAGGTAAAGATATTCGGTCTTCGGAGACCTTACAAAGTGAATATGTTATCTAGCCTGGGAAGCATAGCTGAGAATACAACATTCTCTGGACATTAAGGCATGGTAATTGAGCAGATTAACTAGCTGTCGCTTTTGGTGACTCGTGGAGTCCCCATGTGCTCGATAGGGTTTTGAACTGCAGATTGCTCAGACGTCAATCTCCAGGACTTTCTGCTGAGGCATCTCTGGGTGCACTGACTCCTCACCCTTTTGGTTAGCAGTCAAGCACGTTCACCATTGGCAACACCCAAGGTACTATCGTCTAGTCTAGGGCAAGACTCAGGAAAAGTTACTATTGTTGTCAGCTGCCATCAAGTCGGCTCTCATAGTGACTCTGTACAACAGAACGAAACACTGCCCAGTCCTGCGGGTAATTGCAAAAGCAATGGAGAAAAAAAAAGGCAGGGAAACTCAGCTAGGAAGCAATATGCACTTTCGAGGGCCACTGTCCACAGAAGGGCCCTGAACACCCACAAGTGGAAGGAAGCTCTGGGAAAGAGCAAAATGTAGCAGGGAGACCATCACTCACTTCTTTAATGGAGATCATAACAGCTCTCGGAAGTGTGAGGTTTACGTGAAATAACACGTTAAATGTCAGCACATTGAAAACCAAAGAAACTATTCCTGCCGGGTGGATTCCAACTCATAGCATCTCTGCAGAACAGAGCAGAACTTCCTTGAAGGGTTTCCAAGGTTGTGAATCTTTACTGAAGCAACCTGCCACTTCTTTCTCCCATGGAGTGGCTGGTGCGTTCAAACCACCAACCTACTAGTTAGCAGCCAAGTGCCTTAATCACTGCACCATTAGGTCATCTGTAGTATTAACTCTCTTCCTCCTCTCCTATTCTTCTTAAATAGAAAGCAGAAATATCTGCTCCAGGGCACTTTTATCTACAAAAGCACACACAAATGTTACTCTGAAAGCTACAGAGACAGGAATCCACAACATTCCATTCCCCTGTATCATTTGTTCACTCACTCGTTTGACTGTGGCTTCAGTTGAATGAATTAGTCCTGTGGCGTCCTTATGAAAGTTCTCTGTCTTCAAATAAGATATTCTGAAACAATATATTGAATTAAAAAAAAAAAAGTGCATAAATGACACCATGGTGCATGACTCCACTCATATGAAGATCTTAAGCAGGCTACGCTAATCTATGATGGGAAAGAAAATATCAGAACTGTGCTGACTTTAGGGGCTGGAAGTGGAACTGAATGGGAAGAAGCATGATGGAATCTTCTGGGATAACAATAATGTGATGGTAATCTTGTAGGTCTTGCTGAGGGTTTGAATTCTGAACTCAGTCAATGCACACTAAGATTTGTGCATTCATTGCATATCAATCACAAGAAAGAACTGCAAAGAAATATTGAATATAGTTAATGACATTCATGCTAAAATATTTAGCAGAACTGATGTCAGCAAGGAGCTCTGGTGGTGCAGTGGTTAAAGTGTTTGGCTTCTAAAGAAAGGGTGAGGGGGTTCAAACCCACCAGCCACTTTGTGCGAGGAAGATAAGGCAATTTGTTCTCATAAAGATTTACAGCCTTAGAAACCCTGTGTTCAGTTCGTCTCTCTCCTGTAGGGTTGCTATGAGTTGGAATCAACTCAGTGGCAGTGAGTTTTGGGTTTGGATATCGGCAACTTTTTGAAATTAAAAAAAAAAAAAAAAAAGATGGCTTGATGGATGGATAGAAGATGTACAGATACATGACAAAACAAACATAGTAGAAGTTTATCGGTAGAGAGTAACATGAACTGTATTGGTGTTGATTATAAGATTCTTCCAACTTTTCTACATATTTGAATATTTCCATAAGAAAATATTACACAAAAATGAGATATTCTTCACTTGTGTTTTCTTGGGTTATATCCCAATTCTTGATAAAAAAAATATTGAAATTATTTCTTTACAGTCTTTACTGATGAACATTTCAGAATTGGCTCCACCTAAATGTGAAGTAAAGGCATTTTTCAATCATAGTGAATCATGTGCTCAGCCTTCCGGTGGTGTGTGTGAAGAAACATTTAATGTTGCAAGGCTTCTTGCCACTTCGCAGAAGTTGCCAGCCTATCAACACCACATCCGAGGTGTTCAGCAAACTGTAATTTCCAGAGCTTTCTGTCTGAGGGCATAGAGACCTATACAGCTGACCTGACAGAAATATTATGGAAATGTACTTTTGATTGAAAGAGGAGGGGAAAAGAGGGATTAAAGAAAAACACCACAATATTTTAGTTGTTCAGCTGCTCAGTTTTCAGTTTTCATGGTTGGCCCAAATGCAACACACTTTTTAAAATATGAAATGGATCCTAGTTTTTGGACTGTGGAGTCTTGAATTTCAAATATTCAAAATATTCCATGTGTTAATCTTAATTCAGAAAAGCTGGTTAGATTGAGCTGCTCTAACTATTAAGGGTAGTTGAGGGCAGAACTGATGTGGATATGTGTCAGTCCTTCCGCCTTGAGATCCATCCTTCACTCTGTCTTCTCCCTCTTACCTCCCCTTCTCCTACTTTTAAAGTTTCCCAGCTTCAGTTTGGGGCCTCTTCCTTTTCCTATCTGCCTTCTCATTTAAGGTGATCTCATCTAGTGTCATGGTAAATGCCATCTATATGCAGATGACTCCAAGTACATCTTTTTAGTCCGGATCTCTCTCCTCCTATCCAGCCATGCACACTCCTCTGTCCACGGATGTGTCCAATTGCATGTCTAATAGGCACCTCAAACTTAACATGTTGAACACTAAGCTTTTGATCTTCCCCAAAAAATCTGTATCTCCTCAAAATTGCTTAAGTTAACAGCTTTTCCAACATTCCAGATGCTCAGGCAAACTTTTCTGGAGTTATCCTGGACTCTTTTCATTCTCTCAGGATGTACATCTAATCTGTCAACCATCCTGACAGCTCCACATTTTAAATATATCTGAAGTCCTACCACTTTTCACACTCTACATTGCTACCACCCTTGGTCTGAGCTATCATTATTTCTGAAGTTAATTATTTTCAACCTCCTAAAATGATCTCCTTGCTTCTGCCTTTGCCCACCTTCCATTTATTCGCAAACATCCCAGCAACTAGAATGATCTTATTTAAATTTGAGTTGAATTATTTCACTCATCTGTTTAAAATACCCTAGTGGGTTCTCTTCACATGCAAAACAGAAGCCAAATTCACCAAGAGAGCCCACAAGTTCCCACACAATTTGATTCCCCACCCCACCCTCATCTCCTCCTGTGATATATTTCATAAGGGACCTAGTTTTGAAATCATGGCAGAAAATCCTTAATTTCCTTTTGTGGCCAGTGTGCTAAGCCCCCAATCCAACCACTTCCCTAATCAGGCTCTAATTCCTGAGACTTCAACACACAAACCCAATTGCCAGAGACCTCCAGACGCTTGGTACCCACAAGTCCCTTCTTTCTTGGGCCTACAGAATTATTCAGATTTTCCAGGCCCCAGGAGTCCACAAAACCTAGCCACCCTCACCTAGCTTGCCATACATAACCCACCTCCTGCAGATCCAGCTTGTTGTCACCCCGTCCTGAGTGCAACCACTTGAATGGCCCTGGGTGACAGCCTCTGTCATTCACAGCTATAAGTAATAAGATTCCCACCTTTCATCTGCGTGCCTTTGTGTCGTGTCCTGGCATTTGAAGAACTTATAACCATACCCAATGTCATGCAATTATGGAGCACTACCACCCTTCCCTTCACTTACCAACTCCACCTATATTGGACCTCTAATTATTATTGAACGTCCCTTCTTAGCCCCTTCATCTGGACCATTTTCTCTGCCCAGAACTGTCCTCATTCACAAGGCCTCACTCTCACTTCCTTCAGGTCTTTGCTCCGATTTCACTGTAGCAGCTTCATTTTCACTGACTCCCCTATTTAAAACTGCGGGTCCCATCCAGCCCCTAATGCTCCCTAACCCTATTCCTTGCTTTGTTTTTCTCTATAGCATTTATCACCACCTAACACAACAACAATAAAGCACACTACATACTTTATGTATTTTCCACCTCCATTGCCATATTAGAATATAAAGTTCATAAAGGCAGGAACTTTTGTGTATTTTACTCATCTATAACCCTGGGTTCCAGAGTAGTAGGTGCAAACACAGATATTGAATGAGTGAATGAATTGAGAATTTAATATACATTCTTTGGTATCTCATTTAAATCAATCAATATTAGGGGATGTATGTGTGACTGGATTCTGTGTGTGTGTGGATGTATTTTCTTCAGCCCCCATTGAGTCACTTCTCACTCATGGTGATCCCATATGTGTCAGCGTAGAACTGTGCTTGATAGAATTTTCAGTGACTGACTTTTCAGAAGTAGATCTTCAGGCCTTTCTTCCAAAGTGCTTCAGGGAGGACTTGAACCTCCAAACTTTCAGTTAGCAGCCAAATATGTTGACTACTCGCACAACTCAGGCCTACAAGAGTAGTGTAGAAGGCCACATGTCTCATTTCTTTCAAGTTTGATGTGGTTAAAAGAGCCACATCATTTCATTAGTACACAGAAGGCCAGCCCAGCCAGTGTGTAAATTAATCTTCATATAGTAACTTTTATGGCAAGAGTTGAAAATAGACTTTAGACTGAATTTAGCCTTTAGAAATTAGACCAGTATAATATTAAAAAAGGTATAAGGTGAGTTATAGGTACCCTACTCTCCACTGAGGAACCATGGTGGCACAGTGGTTAAGTGCTCAACTATTAAACAAAAGGTCAGCAGTTCAGATCCACCAGCAGCTCCTCAGAAGATGTGGCAGTCTGCTTCTCTAAAGATCACAGCTTTGGAAACCCTATTGAGCAACTCTGCTCTGTCCAATAAGGTTGCTGTGAGTGGGAATCAACTTAACAGGTAACTTGAAACTCTCTGTTGGCTTTGACCTTGTCAATTCTCAAATTTTTCTTATCCAAATGACCCTTACAGGCACCTGAGGCTCCCATGAAGAGCATAACAGTTAAATCTACAGTGGATCCTAGGTTAGAAGATCAACTCCTCCAACTACTATTACTATGACTTTGGGCAAATTCTTCACATCTCTTTGCCCAGTTTCCTCACTGATAATGTGGTGATACTAACAATAGCACCTACTTGTTGTACTGTTGTAAAGACAACATGAGGCAAAATAGTTAGAATGATCTTGGCTATGTTAACACTTGCTGAGATTTTACTATGTGCTAGGACTATATGAAGAAATTTACATGCATTATTTCATTTATAAGGTAAATATAAAGAGTTCTGGTGATGTAGCCGTTAAGGCATTTGATTTCTAAGCAGAAGGTTGGTGTTTCAAACCTACTAGCTGCTCCACCAAAGAAAGACGAGGCTATCTGCTTCCGTATAGATTTATACCCTTGGAAATCCAATGGGTGTTGTTATGAGTCAGAATCAACTTCATGGTAGTGAGTTTGGTTTTTTATTTTAGAAGGTAAATATTATAATCAATACATAAGGAAACAGAGACTTAAAATGTAGGTTATTTTTGCCTAAGAGTCCACAGTTCATAAATAGCAGAGGCAGGATTAGAACTGAGGTAGTCTGACATCAGAGCCTACTTCTTATCCAATAAGATATCTTGAGCTCTCTTTAGTTAATGTCAGTGAGTAGTAACACACTTGCATGCCTTTATTATTCAATTCCAGACAAGATTCGATTTTCGATGTTTCTCTTTAATAAGCAACAGTCACACTTTTCTATAGGTCAACTTGCAAAGCTATTATTTTTCTCTCACCCTTTCCTCCATTAACAATAGTCAATAACCAAAAACATCCATCTGATTCTCAGAAGTCATCATCTTTTCTGCACAATTTCCCTCTCTAAGAACTCTCTAGGTATTGGGGAAATATGTGCATTTAGGTATAAGAAATATAGTAAAGCACAATATTTTCATTAGAGTTTTCATGTACATAAAGGTTTCTTCCACAGCACATGCCAACTAGTTCTTCAATTCACAAAAATAAAGATCCAAGGAAACAATCAATTTAGAATATACAGAATAAGAGCTCAGTAGCAGAGGAAATATCTTTCTAAGGTAGTTTATAAGCAAATGTTTAGAAAATCCTTCAGTAGTGGCTGTGTTAAAAACAAGTTCATGAGAGCTAAAATATGACTCTAGGTATATTCTACCTGAATTTGAAAATCCACCCCAGGAATAAATTTGATGCATTGAACACTAATGACTGGAGAACAGATGAGTTATGGGATGACATCAAGAACATCACACATGAAGAAAGAAAAAGTCATTTAAAAGGCAAGAAAGAAAGAAAAGGCCAAAATGGATGTCAGAAAGGGCTATGAAACTTTCCATTAAATAGAGGGTACCTAAAGCAAATGAAAAAAATAACTAAGTAAAAGAGCTAAGCAGAAGATTTCAAAGGGCACCTTGAGAAGGTCAAGTATTATAATGAAATGTGCAAAGACCCGGAATTAGAAAACCAAAATGGAAGAACACACTCAGCATTTCTCAAGCTAAAAGAACTGAAGAAATAATGCAAGCCCAGAGTTGCAATATTGGAGGATTCTATAGGTAAAATATTGACTGATGAAGAAAGCATCAAAAGAAGTTTGAAGGGATACATAGTCACTGTACCAAAAACAATTGGCCAATGGTCTACCCTTTCATAAGGTAGCACATGATCAAGACTGATGGTACCAAAGGCAGAAGTCCAAGCTGCACTGGAGACACTGGTGAAAAATAAGGCTCCAGGAATTGAAGGAATACCAGTTGAAATATTTCAACAAATAGATGCAATACTGGAACCATTCACTAGTCTGTGTCAAGAAAGTTGGATGACAGCTTTCCATCTTTCCAGCCAAGAGAAGGCAAAATATTCATACTGTGCCCATTCTAAAGAAAGGTGATCCAACAGAATGTGGAAATTATATATCAATATCATTAAGATCACATGCAACTAAAAGTTTGCTAAAGATAATTCCAAATGGTTGTAGCAGTACTTTAACAGTGGACTACAAAAAATTCATGCTAGATTCAGAAAAAGATGTGGATCAAGGATATCATTGCTGATGTCAGATGAAACTTTGCTGAAAGCAGAGAATACTAGAAAGAAGTTTACTTGTGTTTTATTGACTATGCAAAGGCATTTGATTGTGTGGATCATACCATATCATGGATAACATTGTGAAGAATTCCAGAACATTTAATTGTACTCATGTGAAAATTTTACATAGACTGAGAGACAGTTTTTCGAACAAGGGTATGGTTTAAAATTAGAAAAAGTGTGTGACAGGGTTTCATCCTTTCATCATACTTATTCAATCTGTACGCTGAGCAAATAATCCAAGAAGATGGACTATATGAAGAAGAAGGTAGCATCAGGATTGAAGGAAGACTCATTAGCAACCTGTAATATGCAGATGACACAACCTTACTTGCTGAAAGTGAAGAGAAATTGAAGATCGAGTGTTACAACCTTCAGTATGGATTACACCTCAGCATAAAGCAAACAAAAACACTCACAACTGGACCAATAAGCAACATCATGATAAATGGAGAAAAGATTAAAGTTGTCAAGGATTTCATTTGACTTGGATCCAGAATCACTGCTCATGAAAGCAGCAGTCAGGAAATCTAACAACATATTTTAGGCCGCAAAGCAAGCTTTAAAACGTTTTAAAAAGTTGAAATTATACAGAACATCTTAGACCATACTGCGTAGGACTAGAAGAACACGGAAAATAAATTAAACACATGGAAATTAAATAACACTTTACTAAAAAAAAAAAAAAAAAAGTA
>NW_006921616.1:4241312-4249503 GCF_000298275.1 Orycteropus afer afer
GCATATATTAAACAAGAAGAAAGGTCCAAAATTAATAGCTTACCCCAACAAGTTAAATAAATAAAAAAGGAGGAGTGAAAAAAGACAAAAGCTACCAGAAGAAAAGAAATTATAATGATCTGAGCAGAAAATAAATGAAATAGAAAACAACAGAAAGGAACAAGTCTAGAAGTGCATTCTTTGGGAGGACCAAAAAAAATTGACAAACCACTGGCCAATTTGACAAAGGAAAAAAAAAAGTGGGAAGAAGAAAATAATCAAACTAAGACATGAAACTGGAGACATTTTAACAAAACCAGCTGAGATAAAGAGTATTATAACAGATTCCTACCAAAAATTGTACTCCAATAAATTTAGAAACCTAGAAGAAATGGACAAATTTCTAGAAAGACCCCACCTACCTAAACTAACACAAATAGAGGTAGAAAATCTAAACAAACTCATAACAAAAGGAAAGATCGAAGATGTCATAAAAAATATACCACACACAAACACACACACATACACCAAAAAAAAAAAAATAGAGAGAGAGAGTTAATCAGAGGCTGGTGGTTCAAATCCACCAGCCACTCCTTGGAAGGAAGACAGGGTGATCTACTTCCGTAGTGATACTTCCTTGGAAACCCAAGGAGGGGTCGCTATGAGTCGGGTCTGACTCGACAGCACATAACATCAACCACAACAACAACATACAGTTAAAAACCCAGGACCAAATGACTTCATTGGGGAGTTTTACCAAATTTTGACAGAAGAGTTGACATCAACTCTACTCAAACACTTCCAAGTAGTGGAAAAGGAAAGCAGAACCCCTAACTCATTCTATGAAGTAAGCATCGTCTTGACACCAAAGCCAGACAAAGACATCACAAAAATGGAAAATTATAAACTAATATCCCTCATGAATACAAATATTCTAGCAAGCAGAATTCAACAGCATATCAAAAAAGTAATATATCCTGATAAGGTGTGACTCATATCAGTTATGCAAGTTGGTTCACCATTAGAAAATTAGTCAATGTAATTCACCACATAAATAAAACAAAGGAAAATTAGCATATGATCATCTTAATTGGGACAGAAAAGGCATTTGATAAAATCCAAAATTACAATTTGATGGAAATTTTCAATAAAATAGGAATAGAAGGAAATTTCTCAACATAATTAAAGACATTTATGATAAACCAACAGTCATCATTATCCTCAATGGTGAAAGACAGAAAGCCTTCCCCTTAAGACCAATGAGACAAGGATGCCCACCATCACCACCCTTATTCAATAGAGTACTGAAAGTCTTGGAAAGAGCAAAAAGGCAAGAAATTAAAATAAAATGTATCCAAATTGGAAGAATGAAGTAAAATCACCTCTATCTGCAGAGGACATGATCCTATACATGAAAAATCCCAAACATTCCACAAGAAAGCTAGTGACAGATTGAAAGAGTCAGCAAAGTGGCAGGATATAAGATTAATACAGAAATATTAATTCGGTCTTGTACACTAACACAGAGAATTGAAGAAAGGAAATAAACAAAACAATACCATTTACAATAACTCCAAATGATAAAATACCTAGGAACAAACTTAACCACAGGTGTAAAAGAGTTATACAATTAAAACTATAAATCATTACTGCAAGAAATTAAAAGAGACCTACATAAATGGAAGAGCATCCCATGCTCATTAGCTCATGTTAAGCAGACTTAACACTGTGAAAATATCAATATTATCTAAAATGGTCTGTAGATATAATGCAACCCTAATGTAAATTCCAATATCAACATTCGTTACTGAAAGGAAAACTAATCATCAACTGTATATGGTCAAGAAAGAGGTCCCGAAAAATCAAGCAATACTGAAGAAAAGGAACACCACAGGAACTCCACAGTTCCTAATTTCAAAGCATAATATACGGCCCCAGTAGTCAAAAGAGCCTGGTACTGGTTTAATGATAGACACATAGCCAATGGAATAGAATTGAGAACCATGGACAGTTGCTTTTGAACAAGAGGTCAAATTCCATTCAGTGGAAAAAAACAGTCTCTTTAACACATGGTTCTGGCAAAGATGGATATCTATTTGCATAAAAATGAAACAGGATCCATACCTCACACCAGACATTAAAACTAACTCAAAAATGGGTTGGACCTAAATATTAAAGCTAAAACTATAAAGTTCCTGGAAGTATATTATGGACAAAACTATGATACTTAAGTTTCTTCAGAAATAGATTATCCATCACAATTACAAATGCACAAACAACAAAAGACAAATTAGATAACTGGTATATCCTAAAAGTTAAATACCTATGCTCATCAAAAGACTCCCAAAAGAGTGCAAAGCAAACCTACAGACTGGGAAAAAAATCTTCAGGAACAACATTTTTGATAAGGATTTAACGTCACAGAACCATTGGTGGGTTCCACTTGCTGAGCTTTTGGTTAGCAGCTGAGACCATAACCATTGCACCACCAGGCCTCCTTATCTAACGGTAGACAAACTTTAAAATGTATAGACTTCTATTTCACAATGCTTTTATTTATAAAGTCTTTTCTAGATCTGTGATTCTATGATCTCATTATTTAAGGAATTTAGAGTTAAGTTTGTCCTTTCTAACTTAGAAACTCTTATATTTTCATAGTTGAAACAAAATATTTACTGAGATTTACACCTGGGTAATAAGAAGTGACCATTCCCTGGAGAAGGATATTATGTTTGGTAAAGTGGAGGGTCAGTGAACAAGGGGAAGGCCTTCAACAAGATGTATTGACACAGTGGCTGCAACAATGGGCTCAGTCAAAGCAAGGATTGTGAGGCTGGCACAGGACTGGGCAGTGTTTCATTGTTGTACATGGGGTCGATATGAGTCGGAGCCAACTTGATGGCACCTAATGACAACAACAACAATAAGTTTATCTGAAATTACAAATATCTTGCATTTTATTCACAAACATGATCATTGATAATTTAATAAACGAAAGCTTCTTCATTGCATGTTCTTTATAAGGCTGAAGAGTCGGTATCCATTGAATTATAACCATTTGACATGCCTCACAGTATATATGCTTTCTAATGGAAGCATCAGAGTTATATTGGTGGGATCCATCTGTAAGGCCATGTCACCTTCCTCCCTGCTCTCGAGTTTCAGGCCAGCAGAGCATAAATATGTTGAAAGGAGGACTCCCTACTGTGTTACAAAATAGTTTTCCATATGATTTTTCTCTTCCATTTTCAAGATCCTTAGGAATTTTCTTGGACAAAAAGGATGGAATAGATGTCTGCCTATTATATGTATGTTGGACTCATACTTCTGGATATTAAAGGTAATTCAAGGCAAAATGGGAAAGCGTATAGCAGATATTCTGCCTCTTCTCAAATAAGAAAGGTGTAATCTTTTAGCAAGGAAAATTACAGTGAAAAGGTAAAATTGCAGAGCGGAAGTATAGAGGCACTTTAAGAGATCCTCAGGTGTTTCGTCCTTCAGGTAAGCAAATCAGTTCCCATGAAGGTCATGTGGCCAGTACACTCTCAAGAAAAATTTGAACCTCATTCCTGGCTCTTAACATAGAATTCTGTGTTCCATCACACGGCAGATGTGATAGATTTCACACAACATTTAGAATAATGTCTCTCTAAAGTAATATAAATTAATTGATCACAGTGTTCTCCCTATGTCAGCATATCATGTACCCTGCACTCTGGACTTCACAGTAAAATGCCATCACTTTCTCTATATATAATTGCGAAGTATTCCAACTGTTTATGGAAGCTTAGAAAAATCCTTCTGTTGCTGCTCTAAAAATAATACAAATTTAAATATATTTTGTAAATAAAAAATGTTTGAAACTCTCAACATTTAAAAAGTAATTTCAAGGTGTTTGGAAGACAGATACCATGATCCACATGGAATGACTTTACAAAATCCATGCAGTTCTTTACATATTTCTGAGACTCCTACTGTTTCTGGTTTATTGGTGATCCCAGAGACAGGTTCTTTTCTTTGCTTCAAACAGCTAATTGCTATTACTTGTGCTGACAAGGACATACAGGTGATATGGACTCATATCCGCTTCCCCTGGGAAATATATTGGAAGTGTGTGTGTGTATATATGTGTGTGTGTGTGTGTGTGTGTGTATAAATATATATAATTTTGGAATATCTACTTTGATTTTTACTTCAAAAAACAAAAATTGGTCTATTTAAGTAAATAAATAAATTAAGCTTTTTACTGCTAGACAGAGTACCTTAGGTCACTTTTCTACATTTTCACTTTGTTCCTTTCTGTGGTATGTGCTATTTATTTTTTAGATGTAAATGAAATTTGTTATTTCCAAACCTGTAAGCTTTAAAGTATTTCCACTTATGTCTACTTTTTATTATCTAAAATCTATGCCATTCACTTTAATATTTTTTTGTGGAAGTCATACTTATGAAAAAACTGTACATTGAGTTGCTTTAAATATTTCTTCTTTTTATCATACTTTTTGATAAATTGTTGATATTTCTTCAGAATATTTACTTTTCTCCTTTGACTCTGTTCTTTATGAGTTCAAACAAATATGAATTTTTCTATTTTTACAAGTATATTTGTGCTATCCAAAATGAAATGCAATTACAATCACAAAAGTATTGAATTTTCACTTAATTTAATTTTCAAAAATAATCTCTTGTGATATCCTGACATATATGGAGAGTGAAGGCTAAAAACATGAGTTTATGCCCAATAATAACCTCCCACATGCATGGAGAAATGGAACACTGGAGGCCAGGAGTCAGGAAGGCTGTGATCTAATGAACATTAGTGTTTTAGATTATCAGAATATTTCTTTTGGAAATCCCAAAACCTTTTATAATCTCAGCTTTCTTATGTATTACATGGTGGTGACAGTGCCTATCCTACTTCCTCACAGATGTTGGGCAAGGTTGTATCCTTTCACCATTCCTGTTCAATTGGTATTCTGAGCAAACAATCTGAAGAAATAGATGATCTGAAGAAGAATGTGACAAGATTAGAGGAAGACTTGGTAACAACTTTCTATATGCAGATGACACAACTTTTCTTGCCAAAAAGGAGGAGCACTTGAAGCATTTACTGAAAAAGAAAGAAGACTGCAGCCTTCTGTGTGGATTATACCTCAACGTAAAGAAAACAGAAATCCTCATAACTAGAACAATTAACAACATCATGATAAATGGAGAAGAGATTGAAGTTTTTGAGGATGTCATTTTGCTTGGATCCACAACCAAAGTCCATGGAAGCAGCAGTAGAGAAATCAAAAGACATGTTGCATTGGGCAAATCTGTGCAAAAGACCTCTTTAAAGTGTTGAAAAGCAAAGATCTCACCTCGAAGGCTAAAGCCATGGTATTTTCAATCACATCACATACATGTGAAAGTTGGACAATGAATAAGGAAGACTGAAGAATTGAAGCCTTTGAATTATGGTGTTGGCACAGAATATTGATTAGAGTATGGGTTGATGGGGAAAAAAAAATCTGTGTTGGGAGAAATACAGCAGAATTCTCCTTAGAAGCAAGGATGATGAGACTTTGTCTCATGCATTTTGGACATGTGATCAGGAGGACCAGTCTCTAGGAGAGAACATTATGGTTGGTAAATATAAGGTCAATGAAAAAGAGGAAGACTCTCAACAGAATGGATTAAGCAAGTGGCTGCAACAATGGACTCAGACATGGTGATGACTGTGAGGATGACACAGTGCCAGGCCATGTGTTGTTCTATTGTATAAAGGATCACTATGAATTGGAGATGACTTGACGCCACCTAATAACAATAACACCCTGGAGTTCCTACAGAAGAAAGATGCATCAGTCGGCTACCATAAAGATTACAGCCTTGTAAACTTTATGGGGCAGTTCTACTCTATCCTATAGGGTTACCATGAGTCAGAATCAACTTGACTGCAATTAATTTGATTTGGTTGTTTATGGAGTTCCTGCAAATAGTTAATGTGCAGCTCTTAACCTATTCTATCCAGAATTTAAATCCACCCAAAAGCACCATGGAAAAAAGATCTGGTGATCTACTCATGAAAGATCACTGCCAGGAAAACTCTATGAGCACAGCTCTACCCTTGCACCCGTGGGCTCGCCATGACTCAGAGTGCATTCAATGGCAACTGATGGTGTCTACATTATAAGCTTTATTTAGGATTTGGGATAGAAAATGGGAGGTAACATCTGAAACACCCTCAAAAAGAAAGCAGGTTCAACAATAAAAAATCCTAATAATTCTGTAGAAACACTTTGTATACTTTTATATTCTTTTAAAAATCATTCCTGCAACCCAGAAGGACTTTTATAGAAAGCTGGATTTTTTTAATACAATTGGAAGTTTGTTTATGAGTTAATCAATTTGGTAGAACCTTGACATTATGGGTTTAACAATCAATTATTGGAAAATAACCTGAAATTCTATGTATGTGAAAATTAGTTAGTTCCCCAATTATGTATTTGAATCACAAGTGATTTAAAGTTGCCATGTGGAAGCAAATCAGCCGACTACTAGCGACAGGACTTTCTTTCAGGTTGCTTCTGAATGGACTGAAACCAAATGCCACTGAATTAGAACAACATCTATTTCACAAGATTGCTTTACAGTTGATGAATGGCAGCATTCAAAGGTAGTAATATAGAGATCTCAGCACAGATAAGAAGAATAAGTCCCTCAGTATCTCTGATAGCTTTCCTTATGGCTTGCACTGGTGTGGATTCTCTCCATCTAGGTCATGAACTCGATCTTTTCCAATTCCAAAGTTATGGCATCAGCCAATTCCTAATCCAGGTGTTTTCCTTAGTACTATGTCATTTGTACCCTGACCAAAAACAGGGATTTTCTTAAGCTTGCTAGTGCTCCCAGAAATAAATTCTTCTTGATATTTTTCAAATTCTCTTCTTCAAACCAAGCCCCCTAAAAAAATAAATAACAAAACACCTTGGTGATCATTTAATACAAATCTTTAATTTTATCTGTTCATCCATTATTGGGCATTACAAACTATGGTACATACATACAATAGAATACTACGCAATGTTAAAGGGTAACAATGAATCTTTGAAACACCTCATAACATGGGTGAAGCTGGAGGACGTTGTGCTAAGTGAAATTAGTCAATCACAAAAGGACAAATACTGTATGAGACCACGATTATAAAAAGCCAACAAAAGTGTTTTCACACAGAAGTAAACATTCTTTGAAGTGTTTCCCCACCCCACACCTACACCCACCTACCTCCCTCACCACCCCCCATGATTCAGGTTTCAGCCAAATAATAGACAGGTCTGAAGATAATTCAAAAATTGCTGCAGCAGTATATTGACAGAGAACTTCCAGTTCCAGTGGTGTGAGTGTTATCATAGCTAATGTCAGATGGATTGTGGCTCAAAGCAAAGAATATCAGAAAGATGTTTACTTGTGTTTCATTGACTATGCAAAGGCATTCAATTGTGTGGATCACAACAAATTGTGGACAACATTGAGAAGAATGGGAATTTCAGAACACTTAATTGTACTAATGAGCAACCTGCATGTAGACCAAGAGGCTGTCATTCAAGCAGAAAAAGGGGATACTGCAAGGTTTAAAATAAGGAAATGAGTGTGTCGAGATTGTATCCTTTCACCATACTCATTCAATCTGCATGAAGAGCAAATAATCCAAGAAGCTGGACTATGTGAATAAGAACATGGCATTAGGATGGGAAGAAGAATCATTAACAACCTTCAATAGGCAGACGACACAACTTTGCTTGCTGAAAGTGAGGATGACTTGGAGCACTTACTGATGAAAATTAAAGACTGCGGTCTGCAGTATGAATTACACCTCAATATAAATTAAAAAAATCCTCACAACTGGACCAATAAGCAACATCACAATAGATGGAGAAAAGAATGAAGTTGTCAAAGACTTTATAGTCTTGATTCTACAATCAACGCCAATGGAAGCAGAAGTCAAGACATCAAAAGATATATTGAGAGAGTTCTGGCAAGATGGCGGACTAGGCAGAAGGACTGCACGGACCCTCTTCAACAAAGAAAAGGGAAACCAATTGACACAGACACAGAAGATAATCTTGGACCCCTGAGCCTTGAAGGGAAGGATGTAGAAGTAGACTAAACCCCAACTAGCAGAAGAATTTGTGTGAAAATACCAAAAAAGGAGACATACGGAGCTGCG
>NW_006921616.1:4253793-4261956 GCF_000298275.1 Orycteropus afer afer
GCTATGAGTCGGAAACAACTTGACGGCACTTAACAACAACAACAATAACAAACATAAGATGAACAGTAACACCTGGAAGGTACACATTCCTTAGAACAATCAACCATTCAAGAACAAAAAGGCAGCATTGCCCAAAGACAAATTTTAGAAGGGATAGGGGGGAAGCCTTTCTTCTAGGAACTCTGGAAGCATAGTGCCTAAGGCACTAGACTGATAACCAGATGTTGGTGGTTCAAACCCACCAGCCACTCCTCAGAAGGAAGCTTGGGATATCTACTTCCTCAGTAATACCTCCTCAGAAACCCGAGGAGGGGTCACTGGGTCTGACTCAGAGGTAAATAACAATAACAACAACGAAAGGAGGAGGAATTTAAATGGGCCATATAGGCAGAAAATGGGATGAGTGATGTAACACTGTGGGGACTGCAATCAATGGCATGAAACAAAATGTGTATGAAGTGTTGAATGGAAAACTTATTTTTCTCTGTAAACCTTCAAACAAATCACAACACATTGTTAAAAATAAATGAATAAATAATTTTTTAAAATATTTAATTTTCTTGGTAAAAATCTAATCTTGTTATTAGTAAACATCGAGTTGGTTCCAATTCTTAGTAACCACAAGTACAATAGAACGAAATGCTGTGGGGTCCTGCACTATCTTCACAGTCATTGCTATATTTGTGTTCATTATTGAAATCACTGTTGTCAATCCAACTTGTTTAGGGTCTTCTTTTTTTATTGCTGACCGTTTTCTTTACCAAGCATGATGTTCTTCTCCAGAGATCGGTCCCTCCTGATAACACTTCCAAAGTGAGGCAAAATTTCACCATCTTCATTGCTAGGGAGTGTTTGAGCTGTACTTCTTCTAAGACAGATTTGTTCATGCTTCTCATAATCCATATCTATTCAATATTCTTTGCCAGCACCATAACTCACATGCATCAATTCTTCTTTATTAATTTCTTAGCTTTCACATGCATATGAGACACCTGAAAATACCATAGCTTGTGACAGATGTACTATTATTCTCAAAGAGTCATTTATACTTTTTAACAGTAAAAAGAGGTCTTTTGGATCAGATTTGCCCAATGCAATACATTGCTTTATTTCTTGATTGCTGCTTCCATGAGCATTGATTGTGGATTGGAGAAAATGATCCTTGACAACTTCATTATTTTTTCTCTCTTTAGCATGGTTTTGCTTATTAGTTGTGAAGGGTTCTGTTTTCTTTATGTTCAGGTGTAATCCATACTGAAGACTATAGTCTTGGATCTTCATCATTCAGTGCTTCAAGTTCTCTTCCCTTTCAGCAAGCAAAGTTGTTTCTTTTGCATATCACAGGTTGTTATGGAGTCATCCTCCAATCCTGTTGCTAATTTCTTCTTCATATAGTCCAGCTTCTCAGATTATTTGCTTAGCATGGCAAATGAATAAGTGTGGTGAAAGGGTACAATCCTTACGCATACCATTCCTGATTTAAAAACAAGGAGCATCTCCTTGTTCTGTTTGAACAATTGCCCCTTGATATATGTACAGATTCCTCATTAGTATGATTAAGGGTTCTAGAATTTCCATTATTCACATGTTATCCATAATTTTTTATGACCCACACGGTCAAATGCCTTTGTATAATCAACAGAGCATGATTAAACATTTTTCTGGTATTCTCCACTTTCAGCCAAGCAAGATACATCTGATATCAGCAATCCACATCCTCTTCTAAATCCAGCTTGAATTTCTGGCAGTTCCCTGATGATGTAATGCTGCAATTATTTTTTAATTATCTTCATCAAACTTTTACTTGTGTATTATATCCATGATATTGTTCTATAATTTCTGCATTCTGTGTGCTCACCTTTCTTGAAATGGCTATAGATATGGGTCTCTTACAGTTAGTTGGCCAGGTAGCTGTTTTCAAAATTTCTTGGCATAGATGATTGAGTGCCTTCCATCATTCTGTCTGTAAGTCAAAACATCTCAATTGATATTCTGCCAATTTTGGGAGACTTGGTTTTTGTTGTTGTTGTTGTTGTTGTTTACCAATGCCTTCAGTGCAGCTTGGACTACTTTCTTCAATACTTTCAGTTCTTGACACTATGCTAACTACTATAATAGTTGAATATTGTCCAGTTCTTCTTGGTATAGGGACTCTGTGCATTCCTTCCATCTTCTTTTGATACTTTCTACTTTGTTCAATATTTTACCCTTGTTTTTTTTGTTGTTGTTAGTTGCCAATCAGTAGTCTCCAACTCATGCAACCCTACGCACAGCAGAACAAAACTCTGTCCTGTCCTCTGCCAGCCTTACAATCCTTGCTATACCTGAGTCTATCATTGCACCTACTGTGTCAATCCATCTTGTTGAGGGCCTTCCCTTCTTTGTTGACCCCCCACTTTGCCAAGCATGATATCCTTCTTTAAGTTCCTTCTGACAACATGACCAAAGTAGGTGAGATGAAGTCTGGCCATTCTCGCTTCCAAGGAGCATTCTGGCTGCACTTTTTCCAGGATAGATTTGTTAGTCCTTTTAGCAGACCAAGGTACTCTTAGCTTTCTTCTCCAACACCACAACTCAAAAGCATCAACTCTTCTTTGGTCTTCCTTATTCATTGTCCAGCTCTCACATGCATAAGAGGAGATTGAAAATACCATGACTTGGGTTAGGAGACATCTTTGCTCTTCATCACTTGAAAGAGGTCTTTTGCAGCAGATTTGCCCAATGCCATACATCATCTGATGTCTTGACTGCTTGCTTCCATTGGTGTTGATTGTAGAACCAAGTAATATGAAGTCCTTGACAACTTCAATCCTTTTTACCTTTAGAATCCTTCAATATTGCAACCCAAGGCTTAAATTGTTTCTTTGTTCTTTCAGCTTGAAAAATGCCTAGCTTGTTGTTAGCTTTTGGTTTTCTGATTCTGGGTCTTTGTACATTTAATTATAATACTTTACTTTGTTTTCTTGAGGCATCCTTTGAAATTTTCTCTTCTGCTCTTGTATTTCATCATTTCTTCCAATTGCTTTAGCTACTCTCCATTCAAGAGCAAGTTTTAGGATCTCTTCTGACATCCCTTTGGTCTTTTCTTCCTTTCCTGTCTTTTTAATGACCTTTGGTTTTCATGTATAAGGTTCTTAATGTCATCCTACATCTCATCTGGTCTTTGATAATTAGGGTTCAATGTACCAAATCTATTCTTGAGATGGTTTCTAAATTCAGGTGAGGTATACTCAAGGTCATACTTTGGCTCTTGAAATCTTGTTTTAATTTTTTCACTTTCAACTTGAACTTGCATATGGATCATTGATGATTTGTTCTAACAGTCTGTTTGATTTCTGTGTATTTCATCTGGTGAGATCTGTGTGTATAGTTGCTATTTGTGCTGTTGAACATAGATATTTGTAATGAATAAGTCATTGTTCTTGTAAAATTCTATCACGTGGTCTCCAATGTTGTTTCTATCACCAAGGGCATACTTTCCAGCTACCATTCCTTCTTCTTTCTTTCCAACTTTTGTATTCCAATCCTTAGAAATTATCCATGCATCTTGATTGTGTGTCTGATCAATTTCATATTGTAGAAGTTGGAAAAAATCTTAAATTTCTTTATTTTTAGCTTTAGTGGTTGGGAGCATAAATTTAAGTAATAGTAGTATTAACTGATCTTCCTTGTAGGTGTATGGATAGTATCCTATCACTAATAGCATTATACTTATGGATAGATCTTGAAATATTCTTTTCAATGATGAATGTGATACCTTTCCTCTTCATTTTGTCATTTATGGCATAGTAGACCAGATGCTTGTCCAGTTCAAAATGGCCTATATCAATACATTTCAGCTTTCTAAGTAGGGTGACTATGAGTCAGAGTTGACCTGATGGCAAGTATGTCTGGGTTTGAAATGCCTATGATATTGATGCTTATGCATTCCATTTCATGTTTAACAGTTTCCAGGTTTCCTAAAGTCATACTACATACATTCCGATTATTAATGGCTGTTTGAAGCTGTTTCTTCCCACTTTGAGTCATGCCATATTAGGAAATGGAAGTCCTAAAAGCTTTATTCCATCCAGTCATATTCTCAGTGCCTTTCAAACTGAAAAGCTTATCTTCCGACACATCGGCCAATACTTTGCTGCTACTCATATTGTTTTCACTGGAAAATTTTTTCCAGAATCAAAGGTCTGTTCTTGTTGTTGTTTTTATGTATCATCGAGTGAGACCTGACTCATAGCAAACCTTCCTTGGGTTTCTGAGGTGGTATCTCTATGGAAGTTGATTGCCTAACCATCCTTCCTAGGAGTGACTGGTGGGTTTGAACCACCAGCCTTCTGGTTAGCAGTCAAATGTCTTAGGCACTACACTACCAGAGCTCTTTAGGTCTAGAAGCATCAAATGATTTGCTGAAGGCATTATAATACGGTGCAGGTGTGACTAAAACTCAGATCACCAGAGGATTTTTTTATTATTTAGTCTGTTATATTCAGAGATGTAGTTTTTATCCTACAGTTACAAAAGGCCATTTTATCTTGGCTGAAAATTGATATAAAATTCTTATTTTATTAATTTTACCAGTAATGTAAAATTACATTAAACACTTCTTTAGTGTTTCAACTAAAGAAGATAATCCAATTGAAAACAGGCCTAATTAGGTTATTTTTGTTGTTTAAATGATGGGTTAAGGTGATATTTCTTTTTCCTCCTTAAGAATTAGTGGTTATCTAAGGAAAAATTATCAGTCTCTCCCTATCTGTACCAAGGAAGAGTGAAGAAAATCACAGATTTATGGAAAACATTAGTGCAAAGGACTAACGGACCATGTAAACATCAGCCTCAGTGACCCTAGAAAAACTAGGTGGTACCCCACTATCACTACCAATGCTGTAAAAAGAATTATGATAGAAGTTCCTGCATAGAGTGAGAGAAAAATATGGAACAGAACTCAAAAATCATAAAAATGACCAGGCTTACTGTTCTGATAGAGACTGGTGGAACCCGCAAGACTATGGCTGTTAGTCACCCTTCAAGCCTGGAACCAAATTCACACACACACACACACCACTATCTTCCCACCCCCTGTGGCTCACCTTTCTGATAAATAATAGGCAGGCCTATAAGGTAAACCCTAGCACCAGGAAGGGAGCTCTGGTAGCATAGTGGCTAAGACACTTGCCTGCTAACCAGATGGCTGGCGGTTCAAACCCACCAGCCACTCCTTGGAAGAAAGGTTGGGAAATCCTACTTCCTTAGTGATACTGCCTCGGAAACCCAAGGAGGGGTCGCTATGAGTCGGGTTTGACTCGACGGCACATAACAACAACAACAACACCAGGAAGGAGCTCTGGTAGCGTAGTACCTAAGGCACTTGACTGCTAACCAGTAGGCTGGCGGTTCAAACTCTACAGCCACTCCTCAGAAGGAAGGTTGGACAATCTACTTCTGTAGTGATAAAACCTCAGAAACCCAAGGAGAGCCGCTATGAGTCGGGGATGACTCAACAGCACATAACAACAACAACAGCAACAGGAAAGTGCACACTCCTTTGAACAGTCAACCATTTGAGATCAAAAGTGCAGCATTTGCCTAGGGATAAATCTTCGAAGGCAGAAAGAGATAGGAAAGGAAGACAAATGGAAAGAGTAAATATAAGGAGGAAGTGAAAAGAATGCTGTTTCATTGTGGGGATTGCAATCAATGTCTCAAAAGAAAACATGTATGAATTACTGAATGAAAAACCAAATTTCTCTGTAAACTTTTACCCAAATCACAATCAAAAGTTTAAAAGTAAATAAATAAATAAAAAGAAGCACACAAGAGAAATGGATGTTTTTGGTTAAGGATACGACAAATACTATTTTTCAACAACACCATCAACAACAAAATGTAGATGTGGTTACACAAATATGCACATAGTTATACATAGATATGAGTGTGAATATATGAGTACATATGTGTGCACAAATAGATGTATCTATAGGCTTATGTATAGATATATGTGTGAGTCCATGTATATTTATAGATGTAATAAACCGCAAAGAGGACACAGCTATGGGTCCTTCTTAGACATAATCAAACACCTCACAATATGTGTTTTCTGGATTTGGAAGCTTAGGACCACAGTCTCATGGAGAAACTCAGTCAATTGGCATAATACAGTTCATAACATGTATGCTCGACATCTCAATGTGATGAGTAGTGTCTGGGGTCATAAATGTTTGTGAATAACCACCTAAGATACCACTATTGGTCTCTACTCTTCTGAAAGAAAAGAGAAGGAAAGAAACCAAATATTCAGAGGAGAAAGTAGTCTGCAGAACTAATAGCACATAGGAACCCTGGCCTTATCTACCCTGATACCAGAAGAACAATATGGTGCTCAGCTACCACAACAGGTGAATCTTGATCAAGGTCAGAATAGATGGATCCTGATAAAACCAAACCCAACCCATTGGCATCAACTTGATTCCAACTCCCCATTGGCTTTCCCAGGTGCTAAATCTTTACAGAAGTAGATTGTCCTGTCTTCTTGCACAGAGGGGCTGTTAGGTTTGAATCAGCAACCTTCTGGTTAGCAGTCAAATGTCTTAGGCACTGCACCACTGAGCTTCTTGGATCCTGATCGAATGGGAGAAAAATGTGGAACAGAATTCAAATTCTTAAAAGTCCAGACTTACTGGACTACTTGAGATTACAGGACTCCCTGAGACTACTGCCCTGATATGCTGTAAACCTTAGACCCAAATTACCCCTTGAGTCACTTTTTAGCTAAATAACAGATTGGTTCATAAAACAAAGGCTAACACCGGTGTAGTAATGAGCTCGTTTTAAACCTCATCTCCTGTGTATGAGACCAAATAAATGATCAGAAACTACTCTAAAGCAAAGATGAGAAGGTAAGGGACTGGGGAAGTTAGAGGACTGGAAATGGTACAACCGGACAGAATGAAAGACAATGATGACACATGGTGAAACATGTAAACACAATCACTGAAAAGTGTATGTGGAGATTGTTGAATGGGAACCTAATCTGTCACATAAACTTTCACCTTAAACACAGTGAAATGCTATTTTTTTAAAAAATGAATAAACTAGGGGGAAAAAAAAAGAAACTAGGAAGAGCTCGCCATTTGTCAGAGAGAAAGCCATAAAGAATATTAGTCTATTTATCTACATAATTAGTTTAAATTTCTCCCTGCCAAAAATAACCACAGATCTGCCACATGCTAGTTCCATCATCTTCAAACTGTTACCTGCCAGCCCTGAGTCTCATTGCCCTTATTAGTATAATGAGGTAACAGCAGTAATTCATAGGGTTATTGCAAAGACATCAAATGTATATGCAGAGCTTAGCACAGTGCTTACCATGCACTAACGACAAAATAAATACCAGTCATAATTTATAAATCTATCATACTTACAAAGATGTCAAAGGACGGGAACGCTCATTGTGGGTTGAGGGCGTGGCAAAATAAATACTAGTCATGATTTATAAATCTATCATACTTAGAAAGATGTCAAAGGACAGGAACGCTCATTGTTGGTTAAGGGTGTGGCAAATGGTCTCTATGATAATGGAACAACAGCCTTTTAAAAGATAAAATAGGGGCAATGAGGGCATCACCCATCTGTAGTTATAAAATATGACCAAAGATTTCTTAAAAAAGTACATGCAACATAAACATACAAAACCAAAAACAAACACACTGAAAGTGTGGGTGGGCTCTGGGCCTGGGCTTGGGGCTTGCTAGTGACTGCCTCTCTCAGTGCTCTCTCTTGCCGGCTGGTGAAGTGAGGCAACGTATCGAACACCAGAAAGCCACAGCTTTTTTCACCATTTAAATATGAAGAAACGTTGCACATCTCACAGAGCTGCCATAAGGAAACGTGACGCTGCCTAGTAGCTTATTTCCTGACACATGCTTGGTGTCAGGTAAAAAATTGCTTTCTCCCCTAAGACCTCAAATGTAGGAGCCCATTTCCCTTTGGGTTCCTATTTCTTTAATAGCTGCTTTTATCTTGCAAGGGAGCCTGGGTGACACAGTGGCTAAGCAGTCAGTTTCTAAACAAAATGTCTATGGTTCAAATCCTCCAATAACTCTGAGGGAGGAAGATGTGACATTTGGCTTCAATAAGGGATACAGCTTTGGAAACCCTGTGGGGCTG
>NW_006921616.1:4262083-4265245 GCF_000298275.1 Orycteropus afer afer
AAAAAAAAAAAATCAGTGATTTGTTACTGTTCAGAGAAAAAGCCTCCTTGTCCTACTGAATATTTTCCAGCCACTTGTACATTATTATCTGGACACCTCTGTTGAGTCGCTATAGGGTCACTAGGAGTTAGCATCGACTCCATGGCAATTTTTTTGATGAGTTGTGAATAAGGTTGGTTATTATTGACCTACAGTTCTTATGTATGCATCTTTAGGAAGTTGCTACAATAATGCAAGTAAAAATTTTATTTTCTTCTAAGGGACCTATTTTCAAGGAAAACATGGATTGAGTTTTATATCTGCATCCTGTCGTCTGCAATTGCCTTTACTTCCTTAACTGCTGTGCAGAGTGCCCTCAGCCGTCCCCACGGTGCCATCACATGGCCTGATGCCCACACAAGGGACCTCTATTTCTGAATCACTCATCAAGGAGTGAACTGAATGAAAACCAATGTGTTTGTGACACTTTAAAGTTAATGTCTCTTCTGTTATATGCCAGCTGTCCAAGCAGATAGTTGCCTCAAATTAATTTCAATGACAGTGCTAGGTTTGAATTTATGTTATTATTCCTGGAATTTACTTGTATAATTCAATATTTATGGGACTGAAAAGTTGGTAGAAAGGTGAAATTATTTTTCTTATAGAAGTCTCCTGGTCTCCTTTAAAGATAAAGAATGCTTTCACTTTGCAAATGACTGTGTATTTCTTGATAAATCTTCTAATTTCAATTTTTTTTGTAAGAAAAATTTCCAAGCAATTTTCTTATCAATCCATTAATGAATGTGCTTCTGCCAGATGGGGTTTTTCTTGCAATTAATGTTATTTTTGCCTATAAATTATCATTCAAGCTTTTCGATCCTCAAAACAAAATGTGCTTGCTGTTGATCCTGCCCGCACCCTTTTGAATGCTTTTCATCACCAGGTTTCTTCCTTGCCTTTAGACCTATGCTTAAACCTAAACATGTCTCACTTTCAACCAGGTTAGCTGTGCATTTGGGTCCAGAAAGATTTGTAGGACCATAGAAAAGGCTTTCAGTGGTTACAGTAATACATTTCAAATAGACAGGGGTGTGGCTCTATACTCCAACCACGGAAGCTCATGGTGGGAGAATTTGTACCACAATCTGTATAGTTGACAGCTGACAGGTCTCAGGAGGGCTTACAGAAACAGTGGGTGCCATAAGGAGAGGACATGTAGTCTTTTCTTTTAGCCTTCTTTTTTTCACCGAGAAATACTTCAAGCATAAAAGCAATATAAACTCACTGCTGTGGAGTCAGATCCGACTCATAGCAACTCCTCCTTGTGTTTCCGAGTGGAATCACTATGGAAGTAGATTGCCCAGCCTTCTTTCCGTGGAGTGGCTGATGGATTTGAACCGCCAGCCTTCTGGTTAGCACTCAAATGCCTTAGGCACTAGGCAAGTAAATTAAGCACCCACGGGCTTTCAATCCAGTTTTGGAAAATCAACATTTTTCCATCTTTCCTTTTCCCTTTTTCAAAGGAAATATGTCATTATGTCACAGTATTATGTCACATTAATATGCCACATGTCACATATGGATGAAGCCCATTTTGTATACTTAGACCAATTCTTCTTCCTTGCCCTCCTGGTTCCTGAATGTGGCCAGTATCATTAGTTTGCATGTTGTGTGTGTGTGTGTGTGTGTGTGTGTTTGCTTATCTAATTTTATATAAATTGTATGCTTCTATAGGTATCATTTTGCAACTTCAGTTGTTTATTTTTTTACTTGCATTAAGTATTCTTAGATTGATCCACCTAACTCATTTTAAATGCTGTACGTTTTGATTTGGAATGAATATAACACAATTAGCATGTCCCCTCTCTGTTGCTGAGGAAGTTCGTGACTTCAGATTTCCATTATGCCAACAATGCTGCAGTGAACATGTTTGTACATACATCATATGTGCAGCATGGGAGATTTTCTCCGGCTTACATTCCCAGACATGAAATTGCTACTGTATGTGATGTTCAACTCCATCCTCCAGAGGTTTTGCTGTTGTCCTTGTAAGTCTCTCGAACAGTTTTGTAAACCCCCTTGCCCACACCAGCAGTGCTTGCTTCAATGCTTCTGCAGCCACAATTATGATTGTCAAGACTTTTCCCCTGTTTTCAATTTTATGCTTATGATCTGGTACTCATTGTATTTGTCATTATCATTTATCTGATTGCTAATGAGCTTGAGCATCTTTATCATTAAATGATTTGGATTTCCTTTGATATCTTCATCATATCCTTCATCTATTTTTGTAATTGAGTTTAGAAATTCTTGGTATATTCTGTGTACCAATTCTAGTCTGAACTTACTGCCTTTTTTCTTTTTCTCCCTTACCCTAGGGAAAACGACCATGATTGGGGATGTCAACAAGAATAGTAAATTTTGTCCTGTTTTCCCTGTTCCTGTTATTATGCTGTTTGATGGAAATGACCAGAGATGTGAGGAAATGATTAGAATAAACCCACTTTGCTCCCTTGCCCTTGCCTTCCTTGAAATTCAACAATGCTTTCAAGGCCGATAGAACAGCCTTTTGGCTGAATGTTGTGATTTATAAAGACGGAGAATCTCCCAGAAGCACAAACAAACCCTAGTTCCCCCACTACATCAAGAATCAGAAAAGGAGAGGGCAAGGAGGCACCTTGGATGACATTCAGTTTGGACATGCCATTTTATGAGAGACCTCATGGCAGAGTGGTTAAAATTCATGGCTGCTAGCTGAAAAGTTGGCAGTTCGAGACCACAGGTGACTCCACAGAAGAAAGATGTGGGGGTTGCTTCCATAAATATTACAGCCTTAAAAACACTACAGGGCAGTTCTGTTCTGTCCTGGAGAGAGTTTCACTGCGAGCTAGAAATGACTCTATGGCAATGGACTTGGTTTGTTTTGGTCTAAGACACAGGTTAGTGCTCCTTTCAATCAACTGAAACTTCTATGTACCTCCTTTTACACTCTCCGTTATTTCTTCCTGCCTGCTTTTCATCATAGTACTCATTACTTGATTATCTTAATATGTATTAAATGTGTGCCTTAGACCCAAAGCAAACCAAACCCATTATCATGGAGTTCATTCCTACTGCTACGTTAGAATGTAAAAGATATGAATTAATAAATAGTCCCTGCTCTAAAGAAATTATGGGTAACTT
>NW_006921616.1:4265470-4267480 GCF_000298275.1 Orycteropus afer afer
TTGACCACAGTAAAACGGCTGATCCAGGGTCTGGTCTCTGACTATTCTTTACTTCTGTTTCTTGCTGACAAGTTGTTACCCTATACAGATCCAAGCCTGTGACTAAGAATGTTTTCCCAGTGGTTAGTGGAGATGGAAAGCACCAGCAGTTCACCAGATTTACAGAGCAAATTCACTTTCCATACAGCAGGAAACTTGTGTTCTTAATGACTTACTGAAAATAACCCATCACAAGACCTTACATTAACTCATGTCAGATCCAACTCACGGCAGCAACCCTTCCTTGAGTTTCCAAGGTGGTATCATTATGGAAGTAAATTGTCCAGTCTTCCTTCTGAGGAGTGCCTGGTATGTTTGAACCACCAGCCTTCTGGTTAGCAGTCAAGTGCCTCAGGCACTAGGCCACTAGAGCACCTTTACGTTAACTAGCCTATCAGAATATTCTTTACTCTTGAGTCCATGTGCTATCAATCTTCAGGAAACAGCCACCCCTTGGATTCATGGTCTCCAATGCTAGAAGTCTATGATTCCTCATTTGAACAGTTTTGTGCTTTCAATAAATCATTATGCTTTATTTTAAGAGGGTCCCTGAGTCCTTTTCTCTAAGACAAGTTTAAGTTTCAGAGCTCCATCCAGAGCCCTGGGGTGACTTTGAGTGGTGGATGCTTATGGCCAGTGGTTTGGGTAAAATTTGCAAAAGTCATCAGTTCCGACCACTGTTCTTCCAACTCTGATGACTTATCTGATTTCCATCACATGGAGAAATTGCTATTAGCCACAGGGATTGTTGGAATCTTCTAAAGGGATGCTGTGTTTTTGATTTTCTTAGCTCGGAATTCATGTGATATTGCCATAAGGTTTAGAGTCACTTTCCAAAACTCACTGCTGTTGAGTCAATTTGACTCATAGTGCACCCTCCTTGGGTTTCTGAAGTGATATCTCTGCAGAAGTAGATTTCCCAACCTTTCTTCTGAGTAGTGGCTAGTGGCTTTGAACCACCAATCTCTTGGCTAGCAGTCAAATACCTTAGGCACTACACCACCAGAGCTCCTTGGAGTCACTTTAATGGGTAGTGAAGTTACTGCTAGCTGCTCCGAGGTAGTAGAGAAGACTTACATGAACGCTATGCCAACTCCATGACACCACAATATGAATGTGTAACACCCACAATAAGACTCAAAAGAAGCCATAGTGAGAATGGCAGTGAGACTTGTCATTTCAACTAGGATTTAAAATTGATCTCTGAAGAGGAAAGCTTAGAATGCCTCAAAATCTTAGAGCTTATATATGAAAGAAACATGGCAGATGTTTCTGAATATGTTATCAATCCTAACAATGCAGAGTGATACCTACAGGAGTTGTGAAACTGAAACGTTTCCAAACCATCAAAAATAAAAACAAATTCAATCAAGAATTCTAGAAAATACATTTATATTTTCATCTTCTCTACAGAAAATGATACTAAAGCCAAGTAGAGTCAAAGCTCAGTCTCCCATCCTGTCTGTCACCGTGGTTGGAGGCAGAGAAGTAAACATGATAACTCAGTTCCTTAAGAGCTGAGCTGAATTGAAGCTCAATTCACATATCCTCTCCATCGTTATCCCCTACCCTAGCTGGAAACAGGTGAATAGGTATGTTAATGCATTTCCTTAAATGTTTTTCAGGAAACAACTTGAAATCAACTTTGGCCCATGGACATGTGCAATGAGGCAAATGGGAAAAAAGTCTCAGAGCTGACACCTTCCCCTCTGCCCAAGTCCCGATCAGCTGATGACAGGAAGTCAGAGTGACTCATCTGGTGCGCAAGTGCACTGTATTAAAAATTGACTGTCCCTTTAAATCAAGGTAAAGGAAGCCTCAGCCAATCCTCAGTTAATTCACACCCAAATTCTTGAAATTTTTATGAATGTGTATAAGCTCCTCTTCTGAACGTCACAAAAGCTGGGTCCCAACCTCCACTCAGGAAGTCAGATTTGGGTACTGACCCCTGTCTCCTTGCATTGTCATTTT
>NW_006921616.1:4267980-4272595 GCF_000298275.1 Orycteropus afer afer
CCATAAAATGACAATGTTGGTCTTTAGCTGAGAGATGATACTGAAAAATATTAAAAGTTAAGAAATCTCCCCCACCCTTTGTGTTTGGGCAATGGCCTACTACAAGGACCTTCCCTTCTCCCCATAAATCAAATAAGACACGTGGATGGATGCAGATACGACTCATGAGTGCTCCGCTTGTTTGCCTACGACAAGGCCAGACACAGATCCTCCAGATGCCCATTCTTTGCATCATAAAATTAGATGAACTGTTGTTCCTCACTGACCAGCTGGAACAAAATATTAAATTTTTCTACTTTCCCCTGAACTTTGGATCCCACTCAGCCTGAGCCCACCTGTTGCTGCTGTTGTTGTTAGGCGTTATTTGACTCAGTGACCACACATGACACAGTAGAATTGCTCCCACAGGGTTTTCTCGACTGTAAACTTTATAGAAAGAGATTGCCAGGTCTTTTTCCTACAGAGCTGTTGGGTGGTTTTGAACCACCAACCTTTCACTTAGGAGCCTAGTGCTTAACCATTGTACACCAGGACCCCTTAACTTTCTGGAAAATAGATTGTCCTCAGCATAAAAAATTCTCTGACCTACTGTCTGCTCACAGCACCATTTCATTCCACTTCCCACACCCAGTTCTTTCTAGTCTCATTTACTCCTCCCTATAGGAGGGGTCGCTATGAGTCGGGTCTCACTGGCACATAACAACAACAACATAAAAGAAAAGCCTATTTTGCTTAACCCTAGAAATGCTAGCAGATACAGGTCAAAGATTTCCCTTTGGCTATAGTGCCCCTTCCTTTATTGTAAATAGCTCCTCTCACCCTGTACAACAGTCCTTCTGAATAAAATTCCCTTTGCCAAGTGCAGATTGTTTTTTAATTTTACAAATTAGACCAAACCTTTCAAAAACCATACCAACCAGCATCTTCAGCAAAACCAAAACCATTTATTTCAAGTCATTTTCAACCCATAGTGACTCTATAGGACAGAGTAGAACGGCCCCATGGGGTTTACCATGCTGTGAATCTTTATGGAAGCATACTGCTTCATCGTCCTTCTCCTGAGCTGGGTTTGAACTGGCACAATTTTGGTTTGCAGCCTAGCACTTATCCAAGCCAATAAAAAACAAAACAAACTCCCCATCATCAGAGTAGAACTACCCTATATGGTTTCCAAGACCATCCCATCTTATACCTGTAGAACAGCTGTTGGATTCAAACTGCTGACCTCTTGGTTAGCAGCCTAATTCTTTAACCAGTTTGCCACCAGAGTTCCTTTAGCAAAAGGCCCCCTGAATTCCCAGGGAGAAAAATGTCTTTTCAGTCTGTTTCAAACAGTGCTGTTTCTTTATTATTCACTCTTCTGTGCCCAGTGCCTCCCTCCCCATCACCACCTTCAAGGAGATTTGCATATAAATGGCACTCTCTTTCTTTCTTCTGAGTTCTTCAGCCCCTAGTTGCTTATTCCCCACCTGAAGTCTAATCCTCACTTTGCAACACCACAATTGGTTGCTGTGGAAATGATTATGCTGTCACAAACACAGGATTAGAACTTCAAGTGCAGACAAAGCAGCAGGTGCAGATGAACTTTTAATAAAGACAGATTCTGATATCAGGCAAATACCCGAAAATACAGAAAGAGAAGGACCCCTGGGGGTGCATGGTTAAGCACTCTGCTGCTAACCAAACTCTCTGCAGTTCAAACCCACCAGTGGCTCTACATAGGAGCTCTGGTGGCCTAGTGCCTAAGGCACTTGACTGCTAACCAGAAGGCTGGTGGTTCAAACCCACCACCCACTCCTTGGAAGAAAGGTTGACCAATCTACTTCTGTAGTGATACCACCTCAGAAACCCAAGAAGAGGTTGCTATGAGTTAGGTCTGACTCGACAGCACATGACAATAACAACAGCAAGTGACTCTACATGAGAAAGATCTAATGATCTGTTCCCTTCAAGAGTATAGCCTAGGAAACCCTATGACGCAACTCTCCTCTGTCATATAGGGTCACTATGAGTCATGGTCAACAGGACACACAGCAACAACAGAGTTTTCATGGGAGTGTCGTAGGCCAAGTTCCAGAATAATGACTAGAAAGTCAGCTGTAGCTCAGAGAGAAATTTAATAAAAGGATAGTAACTTTTCAAGGTGGGGCCGCAGGCAATGCCATGTGTGTCTCCCTGCACCTTACGGGCTAGCGGTTTTTATAGTAGTTTTTAAGGCCATGAGGTACGTGATTTCAAAAGACCTGATGCAGGCAGGTATTCATAAAATCCTCACCCTTTTGCAAAAGTCAGGAAGCAGAACAAGGCTGTGATAAATTCTGAACTATAAACCTCAAGTTCCTTCAGGCTAGGTGCATGTGCAGTCTCTTTCTAAGAGGGAGTGTGTGTGCTCCAACAGGATGATGTTATTTCTTCTGTGCAGGTATATTCTGCTGTTTGCTCTTAGTTTGAGTCTTGGTCTCGTCTTAGATTGGCCATCTTACTTCATCAGGAGGTGAAGGAGGGCAGAGGTGCACTGGCTCCAAAACTGGTTAATGCTGACTGTGGGTAGTGGGCTGGAAGACATCTCAAGAATGGCCTCTAATGCCATCTAAGCAGTAAATTCATATTTGCATTATTTCTCTTGTAGTGTCCCTTCCTTGGTCTCAGGCTCAGGATCTGAGGAATGTGATTGCCCTGTCCAGTGAGCTGCTCCTAACTAGGTTTTATGATCTGAGGAATGTGGTTGCAGATGTAGAATTCTTATTTGATTATGGCTACAAGTAGTAGAGGGAGCTCCGGTAGCATAGTGGCTAAGACACTTGCCTGCTAACCAGACGGCTGGCGGTTCAAACCCACCAGCCACTCCTCAGAAGGAAGGTTGGGCAATCCTACTTCCGTAGTGATACTGCCTCGGAAACCCAAGGAGGGGTCGCTATGAGTCGGGGCCGACTCGACGGCACATAACAACAACAACAACAGCAAGTAGTAGAATAAGGCAATGTGTAAATTGAACAAGATTAATATGGAGCTTTAGATGATGACGTTAGAACACATATTCATCTCCCAGAAATTCTATCTGTCTATACTATTACAGGAGGAAGGAAGCAAAATGAGAAACTAAAAATGTGTTTCATAAGCATTTCTAAGTGGGAATACTGTTAGAATTTGCTAGTAAAAAATCATTCTGCTGTAAAATCACGATTCAGAGGTTAAAATTAAAGCATTCCATACATCAATAAAAAAGTCTTGAGTTCCTTTGGATTCAAGGATGACAACTGTAAGTGAAAGATGTCAAGAAAACAATACAAGAAAGCAATTGAAGCTTATGAATAGGAATGTTAACAAGTCTTATCCCCAAATAATTTACAAAAAAAAAAAAAAAAAAGTCAGCATTAGCTTGAAAATTGTCACTGTCACTTAATGATATCATCTGGAAAAGTGACAGCCAAGGTCAAGCAGCCACTCATTATAAAATAATTGCAGTGTGTTTATAGGGGTTTTCAGTTATACCTCCGAAGAGTGAGAACTTAGAAGGCAAGTATTTCTTCACTCTGTTTACCATACCAGCCAACCAGGGGAGCCTGCAAGGACTGCATATGGGGAACTTGAATGGCTGGTGAGTGGGATAAGGTCAACCAACCAAATTGGGTGGAGGATTATAAACCTGCAGGCGCCCTCCATCTCTGCCCGGGGTCATGGAGAAGTTCCTAGAGAGATTGAGGGCAGCTCAATAGCATTTGGAGCTGTTTCTCTTTCCCCTGTCACTTTCCTAAACCTCGAGGCAGCCTTCCATTTTCCACTAATTCTTAAAGATTGTAAATATCTAAATCTATAATTGCTTTGGCATCTTTAGGTAGGAGTCTTTCTGAAAGAAAGCCACTGTTTGCACTTCATTCCACACTGGAGAAAATCTCCTCTGTGCATGTTTCACTACAACTCCTTGCCTGGAATATTCATCTTGTTTTTATTAAACCAGAAAAAAATAAAATAAACTAACCCCCTGCCATTGAGCTGATTCTGACTCACAGCACCCCTAAAGGTCAGAGTACAGCTGCCCCCATAAGGTGTTCAAGGCTGTACAGAAGCAAACTGCTCCATCTTTCCCCCAAGGAGCAACTGGTGGGTTCAAACTGCCAACCTTTTGGTTAGCAGCCCAGTGCTCTAACCACAGTGCCACCAGAGCTCCTTTTGTTCTATAAAGCCAGGGCAAAATGGCTCTTGTTTTCTCCCATTTGAATAAAACTATAATACAGTCAGCCATTCAAAGATAAATTGTTAATACTTACTGAAATGTACAAAAGCATCAGTGAAGCCATGTCTAAAGCCCTAAAGTTACACTAGAAGCCATCTGAAGATACTGGCAATTAGAAATCCAAGGAAGAGAAAAGTACTGTAATTATTCAGTGGCATAGTGCCTAAAGGCATTTGACTGCTAATCAGAAGTTTGGCGGTTCAAACCCACCAGCCACTCCTCAGAAGGAAGGTTGGGCAATCTACTTCGGTAGAAATACTACCTCTGAACCCCAAAGAGGGGTTGCTATGAGTCGGATCTGACTTGACAGCAGTGAGTTTGTGTCTTCTTTTGGGGGCTTGAGACCCCCAATTCTCTTTTTTTGTTATCTGAAATTGGATG
>NW_006921616.1:4273075-4274538 GCF_000298275.1 Orycteropus afer afer
GGTCAGGCCTGGGCCTCAAGGGAGAAGGCAGTGTCAGTCTCACTGCTCTAGCCTGGAACAGGAGGTGGAAGCTGTTTGGCATTCACGGAAGCATCCCATAAATACTTAAATACTTAATTCTTAAATAAGTATTGTCCTTCCCAGCCAGCCAACCTGTTCTGGGGAACAGAGGACTCTGAAGGTGTCCGCACTCTGAGTAATAGACAAACATGCATGGAAAGCTGGCTCACGTCCCCATTATTTACAGACATTTCAACAGTGGAGAGTAGGAGGCAGGACCCTGACAATGAGCTGAAAGTGAAGGGGGTGAAGGAGCTTGGTTGATGTCCATCACAACGGCATGTTTCTGAGGAAAGGAGAAGGTCCTTCCTGAGGGGTATGAAATCAGGACACAAAAAAAGGTGTCCGCTGACACCCAGAACATGAAGAGCTCCTCAGAGCTAGCCCAGAGGACAGGAAACTGACAGTCTCTATCCATGTGAAAAAGCAAGTTAAACTCATTTACAAGGGTCAGTCCACTCCTTTTCAAACCAATCCTGTCACCATGTCAAGCACAAGGAACGCCCAACTGGCTTATTAGCATTTTTAGCAGGGAAGGTCAGTTAAACACTAGCGGCCATTTCTGTCTTCATTGCATCCTCTTTGTATCCTGTTTGTTAAAAATGAGCTTGAAACAGAGTCCCCTTTCAATCAGAAACTTCAAAAGATTCTGTTGAAAGTGTAGCTCCAAAATTAGGTTCCCTCAAGTCAGGGCCACAAAAGCCGGCACTGAGGGAGCAACCATCCACACTGGGCTCTGAGGACCTTCCTCCATTCCACGCATGTGTGCCCCGAGAGCCCGCACTGCGGCAGGCACTGGGCCAGGTGCCGGGAGAGGAGATGAGGAAAATAAAGGCCCAGCCCTGGGGATCTTACATTGGAGGGTAGGACACTGCAGGATAAACAGCAGACACACAACAGTTAGGAGATGGGGTGACTCCATCCTCATGAAACCTAGGAACTGACTCAGGACCAGCAGTTGGCATCACCGTAGCCCAGGTGCTTGTAAAGGCAGGTGTGTACCCACAACACAAGAAGGCTAGTCTGGAGGCGCAGCCAACTTTCCTGAGGTCCGCATTGCCACAGTCTGAGCAGCCAGTGTGTTGGTGAGAGCTCACCCTTTCAATGAGACCCTAGGATCTATATCCCGATCCTGAGACTAAGGAGATGTGCGATGTCAAGGTATTGAGACTGTCTGAGTCTTAGGTTTCTCATCTGTAAAATGGGTGTACTAATAGTCCTTCCCTCACAGGATTAAGGGAGCTATTATTGTAAGAACTGTATCCAATATTTGGTAGGTCCCGCAAGTGTTAGTTACGGTGGCCAGCAAAGTCCAAGGTATAGACATTCAGGTTCTTTCCAGAGTCATGACAATACTAGTGCCTCAAAAGGTCAATATGAGACACTTTCATTTCTCATCCTCC
>NW_006921616.1:4275583-4277214 GCF_000298275.1 Orycteropus afer afer
CCTTTTGGTCTCCTACGGTTGATTGTACTAATGAGTTCCTACCTTCCTGGTATTACTTTTCACCTCACACCCACTGCCATTGAGTGGATTCTGACTCATAGTGACCCCTGTTGGTTCCCAAGGTGGTAAGTCTTTACAGGAGTAGATTGCCTCATCTTCTTCCCATGGAGCAGCTGGCGAGTTTCAGCCACTAACCTTCTGGCCAGCAGTCAGATACCTCAGGCACCGCACCACGAGAGCACCTTGTTCACCTTATAGGCCTGTCTATTGTTTGGTTGTGGGGATCACAATGAATGTCACAGAACAAAATGTGTATGAATTATTGAATAGAAACCAATTTGTGCTGGAAATTTTCACTCAAATCACAAAAAATAAAGAAACAAAGAAAAACTTAAGTGGCAGGTCTACTCTGCCACATGCTGTGGCTTTGAGTGAAAGTCTTAAAAAAAATACAAGGACAAGAGAAAACCAAAAAAATATATCCATTAAAATAATAATAATAAAAAAAATCCTACAATAAACACTGTCTCTCTGTTTCGCTTCTTTTGGTCTTTATAATTAACTCCAATAACAGGAGAAGCCAATCTTTGTTTCTTTGGCAGATACTCTGCCCTGGCTGTGGGGCCCTATGCAGGCTGACTCTTCGCCCCAAATTAAAATCCCTGGGGATTTCCAATCCATATTTGTAGTTTACAATGCCCTCTTCAGCATGGTGACCCCAGAGCACCAGCCTCTCAGAGCTCTGCCTTCTCCAGGGAGGGCCCAGGAAGGCAGAGAGCAGACTCGCCCACTCTGAGTGAGCCAGATGGCAAATCTCAGAGCAAACTCAGCCTTGGAATGGGATTCTGTACCCAGAAGAGTTGGCTTCAGAGACCTGGCTTGGGCTTATGAGCACAACATGACCGCAGGCTCCACTCTAGTGTGCCAGACCCTACCAGCCCAGTCTCCCCTTTTCTGCCCTTTAGCCCCACAAAGGTGTCCTTTATGCCACCCCCCAGGTCCCACTTGTTGATGACATTTGCTCATGAGGAAAGATCTGATACTAGTAATTTTATCACAGTGAAGATATTAATTGATGTTAAATTATTCAAAGACATTTTTAAAGCTTTCTGTTATAGACAAAAGGAGCCCTCTGGATGCAATGGTTAAATGCTCCCATCTTAACTAAAAGGTCATTAGTTTGAACCCACTAGCCATTCCATGGCAGAAAGACCAAGTAATCTGCTTCTGTAAAAATTACAGCCCACATAACATAACGGGGCAATTCTACCCTAACACATATGGTCACATATGTCAGAATCAACTCAGCAGCACACAACAATAATTACAGACAAAGATATCTGGATGGTGCAATCAGTTTGCCATGATTACTGACCTAAAAGTTAATGGTTTGAACCTACCCGGCGTTGCCACCAAAGAAAGTCCTAGAGATCTGCTTCTGTAATGACTGTTATTGTTCTGTGTTGTCGAGTCGATTTGCCCTCACAGTGACCCTAGAGGGCAGACTGAACTGGCTCATAGGCTTCCCTAGGCTGACATCTCTATAGTAGCAAATCAGCAGGTCTTTTCCTACATAGCAACTGGTGGATTAGAACTGCTGACCTTTAGGTTAGTAGCTGAGTGCTCTACCA
>NW_006921616.1:4277519-4278665 GCF_000298275.1 Orycteropus afer afer
TTTTTTTTTTTTTTTTTTTAAATAATTTCAGTATAATGGTCATAGTTCTATGCTTCACAAGGAAATTTAACATCATAAACTGGCTTCATCTGGATGGATGTACATAGAAATACACTTAAAGTGGGCAAAAATAAACATCTTAACCCATCAGTGACTCTGTGAGCTGGAAACATCCACTGAATCATGGAAGTACTGAAGGCAACACTTGGTTTTACCCATCAGAACACGCAATGACCAATTTTACCTGAAAAGCTCTTTTGCAAATGACCACTCCCTGGAAGGAAGGTTTAGCAATCTACTTCTTTAGTGATACTACCTCGGAAACCCAAGGAGGGGTCGCTATGAGTCAGATACTACTAAACCTCAGTGTGTTGTGTTGTTTTTTTGTACTCTTATCGCATATTTAGTGTAATCTTTCAAGAAAAAGTATTAGTGTCTATTATTTTCCAGGCTCTGTGATCAAAATTACAAGTTAAGAATAACATTATCTTGCTTTTGAGAAATTTAGTATATATCATTATTTACAAGTGTGCACAATGTAGATTGATCAAAACATCTGTACAGTGTGTTAACCCCCCAAAATATCAGCAGACAGACTTAACTGAGGAGGGGATGAACATCATTAGTAGATTCTTAGGGGTGCCTCAGAAGGAGAAGTCAGAGGTAGGATATTTATCGGGTTTCAGGATGGTGGTAGTTCAGTTTGTGTGTCAACTTGGCTGGGCCTGGTTGAATGGCTGGGCAGCTGGATAGAGTATTCCCTATGATGAGAGTGGTAATCAACTCCATGGTGGAATCTACTGGGAGCAGCTGAGTAGCTGCCTTAGGGAACGTAGTCTGCTTCCCGTAGTTAAGCAGAAGCCTTGGGGGATGGTCTCTAGTTTATGGCACGCTTGGCACCTGCATGTAGCCATGTAGTTGCCATGCTCTGCCGACCTTGGGACTTAAAATGGACTTAAATTAATGGCCTTCCCCTTGGTTTGGTAACATCGAGACTGTGCGTTTTTACTTGTCAACCTTGGGGCTTCTTAGCCTCAGCAGCCAGCAGCTGTCTGAGTAAGGAAATGCCTCTAGCTCCAGTGTACCGGGAGCAGGAGGCAGAGCTGGACCCCAAGGTTGAGGGACTTTCACCCAGCGCCTAGAGTC
>NW_006921616.1:4280101-4280695 GCF_000298275.1 Orycteropus afer afer
TAGTAATACTGCCTCGGAAACCCAAGGAGGGGTCGCTATGAGTCGGGACCAACTCGACGGCAAATAACAACAACAACAACAGTTGGTAAAGGACATTTGTCTGCAGACCAGTGGCCATGCGTGCATTCAGTAGGAAGCTGAAAGTATACCAGTGACCTATGAATTTAATTTATGTATAGATGACATAATAATATTCTATTGCTTATTCAAATATAGGAATTAAAAGCTATAATAAATAGTATATCAAATATGTATTTTCTACATTGAATTAATGGTAAGAGAAATTTTGCTTTCACAATATATACATATATATGTATAATTAATCACATAATACAACTGTGTTTTTATGTATCTTACGATTCATGACAGCTACATGCTATCTTTAGCTAATACCTCAAGGCACAATGTACACTTAAGGCAAGCTTTATCCTCCACTAATGTGGAAATGCAGTCATATTTCTAATAGTTCTCTTGTCAAGTTAGAGGGTTTGAAGCCTGTTTCTTATCATATTATTCTGCAAATTGAGTGGGCAAATTGCTTATACCAGGAATAGAAGTATTAGTTTTGTCAAGTTTTTATTTGCTTATATATAA
>NW_006921616.1:4284705-4299526 GCF_000298275.1 Orycteropus afer afer
TACATGTTCTGTTTTCATTTATCAACAGAAAAAGTTTGTCACTTTGTGTACATTATCTCAATTAGCTCACTTTGTTGTCACACTTGATCTGCCAGTGAGTATAAAAATATTACTTAACAAATGAGAAACGGAGGATTGGAGGTTCAGTAAGTATCCAACATCATTGAGTCAATGTGAGCTGAGACTTGCTCTCTGCTGTGTCTGATTTTGTGCCTTTGTTTCACAGAATAAAGAACTCAAGGAATCTAAAGACAGCACTTTCCTCACTTTATAAGATGAGGAAAATAAGTACCAGAGAAATCAATTGAGTTGCCCAAGGTCACCAGCTAGCCAGAACAATCCTCAAATTGTTTTCACTCTGTGTAGAGTAATGAGATTAGCATTTACCATCTGCATTGTGGTTTTGATTTCTGGATCAGCTTATACTTTCTCTAATTTATGAGCCGTACTTTTGACCTCAGTGTCCATATTTGCATGGAAGCCATTGTCTTCACGCTCCCAGGAAGAAGCACAGGAACTTCCATTTGAATGAAATGTACGAGCCTGCTGACTCCACTCTGCACCGAAGAGGTCGCTCCGGTGAGGCCTCTGAAAGGGAGCTCTGGCTCCTGTGCACCTGAGAAAGCTTTCCGGGGCCTGACCTTTACGAAGCAGAGCTTAACTTTCTCTTTCAACTTTTCCCTTAGAGGCCTCTCCTCCAGACTGGGAAGAATGATTCATTTGAAGGCTTAAGACTCCTACTGGCCTCAACCTTATTCAGGTTTTGAAATGTTTAAATATGAGCCATAGGGACTAAGTGCTCCTAGAATAGCTAGTCATTTGATGTTTCAAAAAGACACTGCAAGTTGATTCTGGCCGTGCCTCCAGCTGCTGGTGTAGCACGAGGCCAGACCATCAGAACGGCTCCTCCCTTAACGACAGAGCGCCACCTTCCCAGTAGACTTGCTGAAGGCTGCTTTCTTCCTTTTCCCTGACGTGAGGATCGCAACGCTGAAGCTGGTCTCCTTCACTGCAGCCCATCTCCCTGGTCTGTAGGAAGTATTAGACAGGAAAAGCCCTCTAATTTCAGAATTGCCAGCCAATGTCTTACCTGGAGTGTGGGGTAGAATTTAAGGACACCTAGCAAAGAAGTGAACACAGTTTCCCAACTGGAGTGTCAAGAACAGATACTTCAACCAAAAGCAAGCACTGCTAAAGCTTACCCACACACTTCTTACCTTCAAAAAGGAAACACAGCCCCTCAATTAAAAAAGTGTCTTTCTTTTACTTTGTGGGTACTTCCAGAAACCAAACCAAACTTGCTGCCATTGGGTTGATTCTGGCTCATAGCACCTCCCATTGTATTTCCAAGACTAAACCTTTGTGGAAGCAGTCTGCTTCCTCTGTCTTCCACAGAGCGGCTGGTGCATTAGAACTGATGACCTGCTGGTTAGTAGCCAAATGCCTTAACCACCACATCATCAGAGTTCCTTCTTGCAGATATTTAGATGGTCTCCATTTTATTTTGTAGATGCTTGCAACGGTTTGTCAAGAAAAAAAAAAAAAAGGTCTAATGCAGAAGTGAACAGCTATTCAAAGCCCTGCAATTATTGTTTTCTTTGTTTTACATACAGAAGTGTTAAAAAATAAGTTCCAATGCTGTTGAGTTGATTTTGACTCATAATAACCCTATAGGGCAGGTTAGAACTGCCTACCAGGCAGTTTCCAAAGCTGTAATTCTTACAGAAAGGAACCCTGGTGGTGCAGTGGTTAAAGTGTTTGGCTGCTAACTTAAGTGTTGTTGGTAGGAACGCACCAGCGGGAGAAAGATGTGGCAGTCAGCTTCTGTAAAGTTACAGCCTTGGAAACCCTTTGGGGAAGTTCTACTCTGTCTTGTAGGCTCCCTATGTGTCCCACTGGTTCAATGGCAACAGGCTTGAGAAATCGTTACAGATGCAGACTGCCACACCATTCTCCTGTGGAGTGGATGGTGGCCTTCCACCACCAACCTTTCAGTTAGCAGCCAAACACAACCACTGTGCCTCCAGGAATCCTTTAGTTAGACATACATCACTGTTATAAATTAAATAAGAGCTGATCTTCTCACTAGCAAGTAATTGTTGGGAATCAGAGGGAAGGTAGAGCAGCTATAGGTGGTGGTCATCAAAATCATTGCAAGGTATATTTTTAAAATATGATGTAACACAATATATTGAGGAGAATAATTTTGCTTACGTCCATACATCTTAGAGCAAAACTCCACTCCAGGCACCAATTCCCTTCATCATCAAACGTGTAGCAATGTCTTACATAACTCAGTGCTACAAGTATGGGCTTCCGAGGAAGACAGCTAGTGTTTGAGGTCTCACTTTGCCACTGGGACCTAGGTGTTTTCCTTGTTGGGACTCAGTTTCCTCATGGATTATAGGGGAAAGTAACAGCCCCATAAAACCACCTGGCTGTCCTGAGGATAAAGTCTGTGAGCACATACAGCAGCCATTACGGTAACAAGCATTGGTCATGAGCTGCAGGAACCGCTACTAATGGGCTTCGGCCCTAAGTTTAGACAGTGGAGATGGAGAAAGAGGTGTCACGCAGAATGAGCCCTGGTGTGCCACGGTAAAGCCCTCAGCTGCTAACCTAAAGGCTGAGGGTTTGAACTTGCCTCACAGTCCCACGGGAGAAAGACCTGGCTCTCTGCTTCCATAAAGACTGCAGACAAGAAAAACCAGCAGGGCAGTTCCACTCTGTTGCATGGGCCGGAAGTGACTCAGCAGCACCTACGAAGACCTCAAGAAGCTCACACTACAGGACACATAGTTTGTCTTAATTTGTATATTTCAGAAAGGAAAGGAGGAAACTTGTAAAACCAAGAAAGACACTTTCCATTATTCTTCCTTCGCATTCAGTGTCAGACACAATGAAAACCTAAATCGGTTGTTTTGACTCCAATTAGAAATATTTGGAACTGCTACGTTCTACTTGGGTCTGCCCCCAGCCCTGCAGGGGCTGCTATTAATACTGGGTGAGTCTTGGCTTCATCTTTGGGGTCCTTTCAGCTGAGACCTTCTATGACTCTTCTATAGTGTACACTGTATATGTGTGCATGTGTTTTGTATATTTCCAAAGTTTCTAAGCCAGGTTTCATGTTTTCATTTGATCTTAGCTTACTAGTTCTGTTTAAAACATCTTCAAACTATTTTGACCAATTATATTCTATCTATATTTTCAATCTAAAAAAAAGTTCACGTTTTGTTATGACTCCTGGGAAAAAGAAAAGCCCTTTGAAAATAATTGCTTTTCTCTTGACTTAAAATCTAGCAAAGCAATGAAGAGGCTGCTTTTGATAAAATGTAGGGATGAAACTGGAAATCTTGGGCTTGATTTTTACTGCTTTCTTATATTCTAGGACAGACACTGTCTAAAGAGCTGTGATTTTTACTCACTTAAATAAATTCATGCACTTCCTTTGATATGTGTTCTTGAATGTTCTATCCCTTAACTCTCAGTATACAATACTTCTACTTGAAATTCCTTAACATGAGAACATAAATTGAGGCATCCAGCAAGATTCTTCTAAAAGCAAAAGGAAAATAAATGACTGAATTATTGCGGAAATGAGGAGTTTCTATAATTCTCTCTACGGCAATATCAAATTTACATTACTAGGCTTTTTATCCAGGAACTTGCTCCTCCTTTAACACTCTCTCCCCACTTTTCATTCATTTTCAAAATGCCTGCAAGAAGTCATGTGCTTGGACGGCACCCCTTTTCTAAGAGTCTATTGCATCTGCTTTGTATTACTCAGACAGCTCTGGAAATTCACCTTCGCACAAAGCAGTCCTTAATTGAGTTAAATTCAATGAATATTATTGACCGGTTGTTATTTTCCATGCAGAACTCTGAGACACTGATGACATAAAGAAATAAATTGTGTGTTGGGTCTGTCCACGCTGAGAAAGGAGGAAAGAATAACAGCTTTTGCTGTCTCCCCTCCGCCTGTGGGGTATGATGTCTAAAAAGGTTCATCCCTGTCTAAGGCCTGGCAGAGACGCCCAAGAAATGAAGGTGATCTCCACAGTGAGTGAAGGTGAGATATCCCTATATAGAAGAGAGGAGTAACAAAAGAAGTCACTTGCCAAGGCCCAGGTGACAGGAGCACACAGAGACAACAGGATGTTGGAGAAGGGACAGACCTATGAGGGGGAAGGTGGTTACCATTCGCAACTTGAAGGTCCAATTCTAGCTGGGATGTGATAGAAATCAGGAATTGGGTAAGATTTGGACCAAGAGTAGTTAGTAAGGGGGAAGGAGAAAGCAAAGACCCAATATGTGAGAGTCCCAGGGGACATGTTAGAGATTGAATTCTGCTCCCAAAACACAGATGTTGCAATCCTACCTCTGTATCTATGAGCTTGACCTTGTTCAGAAGCAGGGCATTTGAAATTGCTATCAGTGAATTTAACATGAGGTCATGCTGAAGGAGGGTGGGTATTGATCCAATATGAGTGGTATCCTTACAAAAAAGAGACACAGACCCATTGGGAAAAGAGACATATGATAATGGAAGCAGAAGTTGGAAATATACTGCTACAAACCAAGGAAGGTCAAGGAGGACCACACTCACCAGAAGACGCAAGAACGATCTTCCCCCAGGGTCTTCAGAGACAGCAGGCCCTGCTGACAGCTTAGATTCAGACTTCCAGCTTCCAGAACAGGGAGACAGTCCTGCTTTGCAGGACTTTGTTACAGCGGCCTTAGGAAACTCATACAGCAGAAGTGGAGACTCCAGAGTGGCTCAGACTCAAGTTCATATAACAGAGACAAGATTGCCAGGACAAGAGGTCTGAACACGGCCAACTACTGAGCCGAGTGATGATTTATTTAGCCAATGCCTGACTTGTGATTTCCTGTCCTCTTTTATGCTTCCAAATCTTCTACAAGCATGCGAGTATATCTATAGGATAAACTGTCACTTAACCAACATACTGCACCAAAGGTTATAAACCAAAAAAAAAAAAAAAACCAAACTCACTGCCGTTGAGTTGGATCTGACTCACAACAACCCCTCTTTGGGTTTCTGAGGTGGTATTACTACGAAAGTATATTGTCCAACCTTCCTTCCGAGGAGTGGCTGGTGGGTTTGAACCACCAGCCTTCTGGTTAGCAGTCAAGTGCCTTAGGCATTATGCCACCAGAGCTCCCCTCAAAGGTTATAGCCATATGTAATTCTGATACAAATGTCTCGCCATAGAGGTTAGGCTAACTACACACAAATGAAATGTATGTAGGAGACCTGTTTCCCCACAGTTTTGACAAATCATATGGCACATTTTTTTTATTCACCTACTTGCTGGATTAACAAGTTATATCTCATTGTCATTTTAATTTGCATTTCTTTTATTATGAGTGAGGTTGAGCCTCCTCATATTTTAAGTACCATTCATATTTCCTTGTCTGTGATTGGTTTAGATGCTTGGATCATTTTTGTGAGGAATGATTGGTCTTTTTCTTTTTGATTTCTAGAATTTCTTCATATACTAAGGATATCAGTCTTTTATGATCAAAATTACAAAAAAGATTCTCCAGTCTGTCATTTACTTTTTGACTTGGTGGATGGTGTTTTTATCACACAGAAGTTTTTGTATGTGGAGGTGTGTGTGTGTGTGTGTGTGTGTGTGTGTGTTTGCTTTCATTATTATTGTTTTGGTGAGGACCATTGTTTCTGACCATATATTCTGAAATTTCATGATGATGAATATTTTAGTATGTTTGTATTTCCGAAAGGAGCCCTGGTGGCACAGTGGTTAAAGTGCTCAACTGCTAACCCAAATGTCAAGTAGTTCAAGCCTATCAGCCTCTCCACACAAGAAAGATGAGGCAGTCTGTTTGCATAAAGGTTACAGCCTTGGAAACCTCTGGGGAAGTTCTGCTCTCTCCTCTAGGGTTGCTATGAGTCAGAACTGACTGAATGTCAACGGGTATATATTTTCATTTATTTTACTGGCATTTTCAGAGCCCTTTCTACAAACAAATGAGAACCTTCCAGTTTCAAGAAATTTGCTGGTATTGTATGTTTTCCCTGCTATCCTTTTGGAACTCCTATTATCCATCTGTTGCTGAGTGAACAGAGACCTTGCCTAGCTTCACAGTGAGGTGGGCTCACAAGATGCAGAGCTTCTTAGAATGACATTGGAACGACCGACTGTTTTCTGTGCCTGACTTCTCTCATTCTCTGGTCTCTGGTGCGTCTAAATCTTGAGCCTTTTCAGTATTGGGAGGTAAATCAATCTGCAGCGAGGAGGGACCTTCCAGCTCCCCACTCACTGAGTCCTTGACTCTGCATCGTCAGCTTCCTATCTTCTCAAACTGACTGGGAGTTACTGATGTGCCCGAGGTTCCTAGAATATGGAGTTTTTGTTTCAGTTTCTTGTTCTCTGCACTGTCCCTGGGTGGGGAAGAGACCAGTGAACAAAGGGCCTTTGTTCTTCTCACCTTGAAGGCCCTTTTGGCTAATGGAAATGATGCTTAACACAAGAAAAAGGAAATGTTACCTTTGTTCTCTGAAAGTCTTGGTTAAGATATTCTCTGATTCTCTGAGAAAGTGACGTCAACTCTGTAACTACTTCCTTTTATGAAAAATTAGTTTTAGCCTTAGCTATTAATATCCAGTGCTCTGAAGAATGCTTGTATTAAAAGTGATGGCAGCACATTTCAGTCAATATCCAATTTCCTCAAAGGAAAGTTGTCTTAATCATACTATATTCTATTACAACTGGACATGCAAAAATAGTCAACGCTCCCAAAGAGAAATTGTATCATTACACAATAACATTGAATTGGGAAATTAAGTTCCATGTGCATCTTAGACATTTACCTCTTGTTGCCATTAAAAAAGAAAAAAAAACACATTCTTTGTTTATAAATCTTGATCATAATTTTCCGTTTAGATACAAGTAGTTTATCACCAATCCCTAAGCGGTTCAGATGATTTGCACTCAACTGCTAACCGAGAGCTTGGAAGTTTGAACACACCCAACAGTATTGTAGAAGGTAGGTCTGGCAACCTGCTTCCATCAAGGTTACAGCTAAGAGAACCTCGTGGAGCACAGTTCTGCACTGTAACATACGGAGTCACTGTCACTCAGCACTGACCTGACGGCAAGTAGCAGGAACAAGCTTATTCCCTAGGAAATTATGTCCACCTGCATTACATCTAGTACAGAGTAACTTGCATGAATCCCTAATGTGCCTCATTGGCTAGGATATAAAAAATAAAACCAAGCTCCATAAACCACAAAATTAGCTGCAATAATCACTAATATGTGGCCTCTCTGTTGCTTCTTATACAAATTGCCTTCAGTTGTAAAATTAATACTGCACATCTGAATTTGGCTTTTTTCCAGGTATACTTCTCAGTTCTATAAATAAAGAAAATTCTATGAGTCCTATTTGGAATTATTTTGAGGAGGACAGCCAAGCCACTTTTGAAGTTGGACAGAATAGTTTATATCAGTTCCAAAACACCACTGATAAGTAATTTGCTTTGCTTAAGGAAGTATACATCAAGATTGAATTACTCATTGGCACGAAGCATGGAATAAGTAGTCCATCAAGAGGTTTGATGCAGGTACATCCAGAACCTGGTACCCACAGTTAACCAATTCACCCTTCCCCAGTGGATGCTGCATTACTTTGCATCCTGTAAGGTTTATTCACACATTAATGCTGATGGGCTGTATGTGCATAACTCCCATTAGCATTTATAGGAGTTGACCAGAATAACCCCCCACAAAGCAGTGGGAGAAGCAGCCTTTAAAACATGCCAAACTTTGACCATTTGGATCAGCCCTTCAACTGCAACACTCGTGCTAGCTCATCGGGTTCTCCTCCCTATTTTTAGTCAAAAGATCTCATGATTAAAGTGCACAGTATGATGAATAAAAGTAAGAAAGATCAGAGAATGTATGAGAAAGGGTTTTCAAAGTAACATTTCTCATTTAAAGAAAGCAGAGCTTAAAACAAGAGTCGACTGTTCTGTGCCGTCCGAACACCGCTTGGCCTATGCAGGCAGCCCCTGGGTTACAAAAAAGATCCAATCCTAGAGTGTCTTTGAGTCATATTTGTAGGTAAGTGGAAACAGGTGCATATGGTTCTAATTTAGCCTTACTTTAATGCAAGAAAAGGCTGGGAGCTTTCTCGAGACTTAAAAGCTGCATGTACAGCAAATGAAGGTGATTGTGATGAAGAATTTGTGGCAAGTAGAGGTTGGTTCAATCTTTTCTAAGTGAGGGCAAATTTGCATAACATTAAAGGCGAGTAGGCGTTGTCTGTAAGTCAGACTTTGTTAACACAGCCGCTGCCATACCTGTGCCTTTGAGGGAGTCAGGAAGGTCAAGACAAGGAAGGCTGTGTCTCAAGGAGCTTGAAGAATCCTTGCTGACAGCTGAACTGTCTCTGTGTGTAAACTTAGAATTACTCTATATGCGGCTGGAATCAACGTGGAATGGAAAACCAGGCAGCTGAGTTTAGTCCTCAAAGCCTATGAGACCATTTAAGAGGAGTGAATGATAGTGTCTTGACCTAGTGACCTGGATCATATGGGAAGGGGTCAGACGGTTATCCATGATTTCCCCCCTACAGGAAAGCAGGGATCTCATACCAAGGGCTAAATGGTGTCAAATAAAAAGTATGAATCCAAATTTATATTTGGTAGACATTTTCTGGCCATCTCTGTAACAATGGTAATCATATTTTAGTGATTGAATTTGATTTGATTTGGGAAAGGATACGTGTTTTTCTATCTCATATAATTCCTTTCTCCTAACAATGACAGAGCTTCCTGAGAGTAAGGCAGACAGGAAGGTAATAAGAAAAGTAGAAACTTCCCTAGAAAGAGTCTGATAAGAATACCGACAGGCAGCAGCATCCCATAATTGTACGAGTGGTCAAGACCTTATCAAAACATGTAACAGGAAGCAAGGGAAGGTTTAAAAATAACGTTTATGGTCTGAGCAAGAGCTGTCAGCTCTGTGAGAAGACAGGGTGTCTGAATCTGTAGAGATGTCTAACTCTGGGAAGGATGATGTTGGGGAAAAGATGGGAGGGGGAGGGAGCTTCAGGCTCTAACAGATATTTCCAGCTCATGGTGAAAACTACTGCAGATAATGCTAACTACAGCAATGGACCACACACCCCTGCAGAACATAGTCCAGTGTGTGTATGCATGTTGTGCAAAGTATACGTTCTACAGCTCTCCACGGAATGGTCAAAATGAACTTAAAGTCACCTCACACCCTAAACCAACCAAACGTTTGGAAACTTAGTCCACTTCCTAATCACCTCCTCAGCCTTCAGCAGCAGAACTTTCCTTTCAAAGGTCAGAATTCTTCAACCTACAGGTGGATAGAGGAGTTCCTGGGGGTAGCAAATGGCTAAGGGTTGGAGAACTAACCGAAAGATTGGCACACACTGAATCCACAGAGAAGTGGCACTCTGCTCACAAAGGAGCACAGCTTGGAAACCTCAGTGGAGTACAGCCCTACTCTGCCACTCCCGGGGTTGCCGTGAGGCAGCATCAACTTGATGGTAACTTCTTGGTAATAGGTTCTAGCCTGAAGACAACGGAGATGATTGTTAACTTTCCCATGTGCAATAATACTTTGGATAAGTTGTTAATAAAGCTATTAAAATGTCATTTTTTGGGGGGGTCAGGACAAATATGTCTACTTTCTTTATATTTTGTCAAATTACTCTTATGTTTTATTCTGTTAAATATCTTTGAAGTTTACTGTATTCATACAACCTGTAACATTTTCCTAAAGCCTGACTGTGCCAGGCCATCACAGGGTTAAAATAAACAGTGATAGAGTACTTGGAAATTTAGAACAATCTGACGCCCTCCTCCGCATGGGAATAAACCAAAAATCAATTCCACTGCCATCTAGTCGATTCCAACTCACAACAACCCTTTAGGACAGAGTAGAACTGCCCTCGTAGTGTTTCGAAGACTGTAAATCTTTACAGAAGCAAAGTGCCTCATCTTGCTCCCACAGAGAAGCTGGTAGATTCGAACTGCCGACCTCTTAACTAGTAGCAGAATGCTCTGACTCCTGCGCCACCAGAACTCCTTTGTGTGGAGTAGATACTTGGATATTTTCTAGTGCATGGGAAGAGATATTGGAAAATATGCAAATAAAAATAAATCCTTACTAATCAAGAGTTGGAGTCCTTGGATGGTGGAAACAGGTAAAGTACCTGGCTTTTAAATGTTGGAGGTTGATTCCACTCAGGAAATATGAGAAGAAATGCCTGATGATCTGCGTGAAAACCCTGTGGAGCACAGTGCTACCCTTGACATATGTGGGGTCAACCACGACTTTTTAAAAGAGCTTCTTCGGAGGGACAAGTGATTGTTCGGGATTTGAACTCCATGTTGACATAAGTGAGGCATTCTGTCTCCTACCCAAATATCTTTAGTGATATACTTAAATTATAAATTGATATGTCACAGTCTAGTTTTGAAAGGCCTTCCAATATTTTATCATCCTCGATCTTAAGAACCACCCCACTGTGTAGGTAGGATCAATATTACTATCTCTAACGTCTGTTAGAGGGAACAAGGTCAAAGTGGCTAAATGACTTGCTAAAAATTACAAAATAAGTTTCTAGAAAGAACATGGATAAGAATTAATGTCTCATGAGTTTCTGCTTTCTAAATGTAAATGTCGTTCACTCTCATTAATACAGAACCTTGTATTCTAAAATCGGCATATTCATGCAGAATACATTTAACACTCTTGTACAGATCATTTCTATTCATCTAGCACTTCTACCTGCATATTCCACTTGATATATACCTGTGAGAAAGGCATTATTTCAATTTATGCTTGCAGAGCTTGACATCCTAGGAAGTTGAATGCTTTGCCAGATATTGTGAATAGAGCATGCAGCATGTCACATTTTCTGATTTTTACTTTGAAAACAGAAACAAAGAGAGAAAGAATCCATATGAGCATAGATAAATAATGACCAAAGTTAAGGTATTGTTGTTGAAGAATGCAGACCCTTCAAATCTTCCTGTTGGATCATCTTAGCATTTCCTTTTTTTCCTCATGGCCTCACAGTGGCTGCTGCAGCTCCAGGCATCACAGTCACACTTGATGGCAGGAAAGATGAAAGGAGAATAGAGAAAAGAGCTGGCGGAGTGGCAAGGGTCAGTACTTTCTCCTTTTTGTGAAGAAATTAAATATTTCCCAGAAATTTCCTAAGACATTCTTGTTGGTCAGAAAACCATCTCAAAATCATCTCCTGCAACAATGTAGGTGTGAAAGCCAGAATGTTATTTGTTCTCAGTTTCATGTGGGCAGATGGTTTTGAGAGAGGGGTTTGGGAATGGCATCTAGCTTTGGCATTCCTTCCTCCTTTTCTTATCCCTGCCTTGTCCCTCAGAGCTCACTGAAGTGATTCCCCTCCAGGACATATCTTGGCTCCATATTAAAGATTTTGTTCCTCCACACTATGTCAGGCTCCACTGGCTAAAACTCTTCCCAATTTGACAGACTCCAGACACCTTTGTCAGAGAGATCCCACCTGGTCCACTATGGACAGGTCGCCAAGGACAACATGTCCCAGACGTTGCTCACAGACACTGCATAGAGAGCTTGGAGGCACTCATCAAAATTTACTTCCATTTCACCACAGCCTGCAACCATGCACCTCTTGGGATTGCAAAAATGAGGCCCTTGAACCCATCAAGAATTCAAATGCAGGTTCTGTCCACTCTAGCTACCTGTTGTCAAGTTGCCAAAGTCATTGGATTACCCTCCAACGTCAAAATAGAAATACTAGTCAATAAACTTCTCAATTGGGTTATCTTTTTTCCCCAAAACTGAACTCATTTCAAGAACTATTTCCTTCGAGTCATAGTTTTAGCCTATATAATAGAGAGAGAGAGAGGTTAATGAGAGGGACATCAGATTGCACAAAAGAAGACATCTCCAGAGTCCTAAGAAGAGGTTACTTGCCAAAGCATTTAGAAGTGGAGTTGTTGTTGATGCTGTCAAATCAATTCCAACTCATGATGACCCTGAAAGACAGGGTAGAACTGCCCCATAGTATTTCCTAGGCTGAAATCTTTGTGAGAGCTGATCACCAGGTCTTTTCTCCCATGGAGCCACTCGAGGTTCATATTGCTGACCTTTTAGTTAGCAGCTGAGATCTTCATTATTGCACCACCAGGGCTCCTTCAATTTCATATTCAAGGAACATTTATCTAGGGCCTTATATTTAGAAGACAAAGGTTCCTGGGTGGGGCAAGGAGTTTATAATTAAGCCTAAAAGTTGTCTATTCAAACCTACCATGGCTCTATGGAAGAAAAGCCTGGTGAACTGCTTCTGTAAAGATTATGGCCAAGAAAGCTTTATGGAGCAGTTCTAACAGATGGGGCTGCCATGAGTTGCAATCAACACAATGACAATGGGTTTAGTTTGGTTTTAATTTGCCAGTCACTGATTCCTAACTGAATTATATATAATCCAAACATTCAAAAAGCTTAGTCTGGCAGGGAAGATACGTGCAGAAATAAAAAATACCCACATTCGATCTTCCCATTGACCTTTGGGAGACAGGCCCTACCCAAGAGACAAGAAGGAGGGAAAGCCAGGTTCGACAAAGTGGCAGGATCCAGGTAAGAGGAGGGAGACAGGCTCCACCCAAGAGGCAGGAAGGAGGGAAAGCCAGGAACAACAAAGGAGCAGAATCTAGGTAAGAGGAAGGTGGAGAGGTTTCAAACAGGTAAGGGAGATGAACTTACTTGTCAGTTTGTCATACTGTGGTGTCTTGCATCTTGCCATGAGGTTTGTGGCTGTGCCACCAGTGTTTCAAATGTCAGCAGGGTTGCACGTGGTCCACAGGTTTCAGTGCAACTTACACACTGAGACAGACTAGGAAGAAGGAAGAGGCCATCCACTTCTCAAAGAATTGGCCAGGAAAAATGTTATGAATAGCAGAGAAACACTGTGTGATACATTACTGGGCAACTTTATGAATAGCCCAGAAACATTGTCTGATACAGTGAAGGAAGACAAGCCCCTTACATTGGAAGGCACTCAAAATACGACGGGGAAAGAGTTGCATCATCTGAGTAGAACCAACCTTAATGATATGGCTAAAGGAAAGCTTTCAGGACCTCCATTTGCTGATGTGGCACAACTCAAATTGAGGAGAAACATCTTCAAACATCCATTAATAATCGAAACATGGAATGTACAAAGTACGAATCTAGGAAAATTGGAAGTTGTCAGAAATGAAATGGAATGCATAAAGATTGATCTCCTAGGCATTAGTGATCTGAAATGGATTGGTTTTGGCTATTTTGAATAAGACAACCATATGATCTACTATGCTGAGAATGACAATTTGAAGAGGAAAGGCATAGCATTCATCATCACAAAGAATGCTTTAAGATGTGTCCTGAAGGACAGTGCTATCAGTGATAGGACAATATCTATATGCCTACAAGGAAGACCAGTTAATACTATTATTATTCAAATTTACAGACCAACAACCAAGGCCAAAGATGAGAAAATTGAAGATTTTTCTCAACTTCTGCAGTTTGAAATTGACAGAACATGCAATCAAGATGTGTTAATTATCACTGCTGACTGGAATGCAAAAGTTAGAAACAAAGAAGAATCACCAGTAGTTGGAAAATTTGGCCTTGGTGACAGAAATAACGCTGAAGATTGCATGATAGAATTTTGTAAAACCAACAACTTATTCATTACCTTTTTCAACAACACAAATGGCAGTTATACATGTGGACTTCACCAGATGGAGTACACAAGAATCAGATTGACTGTATCTGTGGCAAGAGGCAATGGAAAAGCTCACTATCTTTAGCCAAAATAAGGCCAGGAGCTGATTGTGGAACAGACTGTCAACTGCTCATATGCAAGGTCAATTTGAAGTTAAAGACAATAAAAAAAGTCCTTGAGAGTCAAAATATGACCTTGATCCTGAATTTAGAGACCACCTAAAGAATAGATTTGATGCATTGAACATCAATGACTGAAAACCAGAAGAATTGTGGGGTGACATCAAGAACATCATCCATGAAGAAAGCAAGAGGTCATTAAAAAGACAGGACAGGAAGAATGAATGTCAGAAGAGACTCTGAAACTTGCTCTTGAGCAGAGAGTAGCTAAAGCAAATGGAAGAAATGACAAGATAAAAGAGCTAAACAGATTTCAAGGAGCAGCTAGAGAAGACAATACCAATTATTATAATGAAATGTACAAAGATCTGGAGTTAGAAAATAAAAAGGGAAGAACATGTTCAGCATTTCTTAAACTGAAATAACTGAAGAAAAAATTTAAGACTCAAGTTGTAATACTGAAAGCAAAATATTGAATGATGGAGGAAACATCAAAAGAAGATGGAAGAGGACTTCTGGTAAGATGGCGGAGTAGGCAGAAAGACTGCACAGACCCTCTTCAACAAAGAAAAGGTAAACCAATTAACACAGACACAGAAGATAATCCTGGACCCTTGCATCTTGAAGGGAAGGATATAGAAGTGGACTAACCCCAACTAGCAGAAGAATTTGCATGAAAATACCAAAAAAGGAGACATACGGAGCTGCAGTCTGGCAGTGAGCCTGAGCGATCCTGATGGCACAGCACAGACAACTTGGAGATTCCCGAGTGGTGGTAGGACCTAAGAGTTAACCTAAAAATCAGCCCTGCTAGCCAGGGACTGCTCAGAGGACTGCTCTGGTGGCTGGGGAATAAACGGAGAAGGTGAAGAGAAAGGCAGGCTGAGCTGTGGACTTTTGCCTGT
>NW_006921616.1:4302516-4308174 GCF_000298275.1 Orycteropus afer afer
GAGTAGTTGAACCTGTGGGCTTGTGACCATAGTCACAAGGGACATCAAGCCATGGTATTTTCAATCGCCTCATATGCATATGAGATCTGGAGAATGAATAAGGAAGACCGAGGAAGAGTCGATGCTTTTGAGTTGTGGTGCTAGCGAAGAATGGTGAAAGTACCATGGACTGTTGAAAAAACGAACAAAACTGTTCAAGAGGAAGTGCAGCCAGAATGGTCCTTGGAAACGAGAATGGCCAGACTTTGTCTCACCTACTTTGATCATGTTGTCAGAAGAGACCATTCCCTGCAGAAGGATCTCAAGCTTTGTTAGATGGAGGGTTGACGAACGAGGAGAAGGCCCTCAATCAGATGGATTGATGCAGTGGCTGTGGTGGTGGGCTCAAGTATAGCAAGGATTGTGGAGCTGGCGTGGGACCAGGCAGTGTTTCGTTCTGCTGTGCATTGGGTCACTATTAGTCGGAGATGACTCGACGGGCTCCCTGGCCAATGGAACCAGTGTGTCCTCCTAACTCCTACAAACACTAGCTGTCCCTTACTTGAAGACCAGTGACAATTCTCCTTCAGGAGGATGCTCACTTTTCTCAAGCACCCCATTTCCTCACTGGTATTATCCCCTTAACCAATATTAGACATGAGATCTGGGAAGAAGTAGCTTATACAGCAACAGCAAGATTTTGTTAATTAGTTAATTTATTTAATTAGTTAATATTGATGTAAACCCAGGACATGTGTGTGGAAATGGATTCTAAGCATATTAGACTTAGGACAGAGTACTTACAGATCAAAATTTTTGATATGTGTGCATATCAATATGAGATCCTTTTTTCAATATGTTGACCTGTGTCACCAGGTGTGACTGTAACAGTTTTATTGGTTAAATGACCTCAGGTTAAATCTAATGAAGTTGATAAAATAAAGACAAAATAATAAAGATAGAGAAATAATATTCCCTGGTATAATGAAAACAGAGGAAGGAACCCAAAAGTTTAGTGAAATAACCATGTTGGGGTAGACATAGCACACTTTATCCCCAGCCCACCTCCCCATACACACATACCACTTCTAGAGGATCCAGAACCCAAACCAAAACCAAAACCCACTGCCACTGAGTTGATTCTGACTATAGCAACCTCCAATCTTTACCAAAATAGATTGCCTCATCTCCCTCTCATGGACTAGTCAGTGGGTTCAAACCACCTACCTTTTGGTTAGCAGACCAGTGCCTTAACCACAGCACTATCAGAGCCCCTTAAAGGATCCAGAAGACACCCTTTTATTCAGGCATTGAGAAAGGTATCAATGAGGCAGGACAAGCATCTCTGAAATGCCCATGCTGTCTGTCCCCGGTTACCCAGGTAAGGTAGTGGCAGATAGGCTAAGGGTGGTTCCTGTAGTGTCATGGATTGAATAGTGTCCCTAAAAAGATACATTGGAGTCCTAACACCCGCACCAGGGTGTGACCATAGTTGGGGAAATAGGGTTTTTCTCTGCAGATGTTATCCAAGTCATAGAGGAGTAGATGACCCTAATCCTGATCCCTTCAGAGTATCATTTTACAAAAGACAAGGAGAGAAATGGAACGTAGGGGAAGAAAGCACATGAGGATCTCTAACACTGCAGTGCTGTGGTTTATAGGCACGTTTGGTGGACACTTTTCTGTCTTAATCTCAAGGGGCCTCTGTTGGGATTTGGTTCTATTCACAAATGCCATCATGACCCCAGAAGCCCTGCAGTCTCCTTCTTCAGTGACTTTCTTGGGTGTAAATTTACTCTGGGTGTAACTCAGGGTGGTCCCAGCTGTCCTTTCTCTTCATTCTCCTTGAAACTGTGATGACCTGTGTTCTCTCTGACTTGGATTTCTGTTCAGTTTCTAAATCTTTGTTCCGAACACTAAGAGTATGTTCTACTCATGTTGCACAGGTTAGGATTATAATAATTGACAATTTTGCCCTGCTTTCAGATGATGTATGGAGGAGTTCCTGAATGAACAGTGACTGTAATTGCTGAGGATATGGAGCTTTATCAGCCAATTACTGAGCACAGATGATTGCCTTCAAGTGTTCCTCACAGCATACTTGAAATGAAAAGCAACTGGCCCCGTTATGTCAGTGAATTTCATTGCTTCCACCCATGGGCTTGAGGGGGAGAGGAAGCAGAAAGCCTTTGCTCCAGAGAAGATAAATTCAGCATGAACAGCCTTTGCTTTCCAATTTCTGTTCCCCGTGACTCGTATTCTCATGGAAGCTCCAGGGCTGGCGTTCTCTGCTCTTTTATAATCCATTTCTTTAATGGCAACGTCAGGCAAAGGTCTTAGGAAGGAGGGCTTTAGCGTTTCCTCTTTAAAAGGGCAAAAACAACAAAATAGTTTCTGAAAAGTGAAAGAAAATAATCTCCCCTTTTCTATCCTTTGTTGCTCTCAGTTTTGTTTCCTTCTCTTGATTCCCATGGTCAGAATATTTTGGTATGTGTTATTTCTTTCCCCATTTACTATCAGTTCTTGACAGTTGAATTATCCCTCCTGTTTGCCACGGAGCTTATTCATGTCCTGGTGATGCAGCTTCATCAGTTGCCAATAGCCTGGTTGCATCTACCATCAGCATAGCAGCTGAGATGAGTAGATCTTGAATTTCATTACTGCCCTGCTATGCATCACGCTCAGTCAGCTTCTCATCTGATCTGAGAACAGCCTGGAAATATGAAACTGGAGGATGTGCTATGAGAAGAGAAGAATGAGGGAGCGTGCACTTAACAGAGACTTAATCAACCGAAATCCAATCATCTGAAGACTGAATATTGAAGCAATACTGTAACTGTACTTTGTTGGCAGAAGCTGATCCAAGATCCAGAAAGCCATATATGGGTATAAAAATTCACAGGGAGTGCCATGAGATGGGGGGGCGGTTGTTTACCAGGAACTCTCTGCAGAAGAGGGCTCTGTGTGATTGGGAGGAATGGTTTAGTAGGTAGTTAGAGTTGGAAATGAAGCCCCCAAGATGCATGCTCAACTTACCACGATTCAGGGTCGCCAAAGGAGTGTGCAGAGTTAACTGAAGCTGCTCTCTCCCAAGTAGGTTTTCAAAATTTGGGGCCACAGCCAAACTACTAGTAAAATAGGAGAAAGTGCTGTCACCAGTGCCCCCCCCCCATTGGATTTCCCCCTATTGTGTTAGATCCCTTCATAAGATAAACGCTGAAAAATATTTAGAGAATAAGAGACAACACTCTGAATCTGCGTGGTGCGAACAAGTTGCACCCAATTTCTAGGTTGTCAGGAGGCCATTAGAAAAAGGTCACCAGTAACTAACGTGGATGGCTCCACGAACATCACCTCCTACGCATCAGAGCTGAACACACAGTAGCACATGGAAAGTAGTATTTGTTACTTAAACAATCAGATAGCAGAGTACCACTAGAAATATTCCATCATGAGCAGCTCCCCTTGGGTGGAGAGGACAACTCTGCCTCACACATCCCACTCTGTGTCATGGATGATAGCGTAAACGGGATCCTGGCTACTGCCAATCTCCACCTAGCCAGGAAGGTCCATGCAGGCGGACTGTAAGCTTATGCTATGTGTGCCCCACCTGCACCATAGTGTGGGAGACCCAGGACAGTTCCTGTCCCAGCTATTTATAACCCCAGCCTAAGTAACTAATTGTATCTTTTTAATCCTGCTAACAAACCTCAGGGAGCTCTGGTAGCATAGTGCCTAAGGCATTTGACTGCTAACCAGAAGGCTGGCAGTTCAAACCCAGCAGGCACTCCTCAGAAGGAAGATGAGGCAATCTACTTCTGCAGTGATGCTGCCTCGGAAACCCAAGGCGGGGTTGCTATGAGTCGGGTCCGACTCGACAGCACATAACAACAACAAACCTCAGACCTCAGCGGGAGTGGTGATTTGGCTGAGGCCTGAAGATTCCAGCAGGAGAGGAACAGAGAAACTATGGCCGCCTGGTTTGTCCAAAGGGTTTCCTTCTCACAGGCACTATGAACTGAAAGAGAAGCAAATTATTAGCTTGCCATCATCTCTCTTGGTCTAGCCTTAGTTTTTAAGACATTTGTAACATTGTGTTAGCTTTCGTTAATTGGTGGTAAATCTACATTTTAACACAAGGATCAATGTGAACAACTATTGAATTTTAAAAGAATAGTTACAGGCAAAGTAAGAAATCCGTATCTTATTTGGGAGCCTTTGGACTCTCTGTGTGCATACATAAGTGCATGTTTGCACGTTCTCGGCAGATCTGCCATATTCTCTTTGAAGTCAAGCTTCTGGAAAGAGCTGAGTACACTAGCTGTTCCTACATCCCATGCTCCCACTTACACCTTAGCCAGCCCATCCAGGTGGTTCCCATCCTGTTCATTCTGTGAAGCTCTCCTACCAACAGGGAGTAATTGTCTCTGAAGTGCCAAAGACAAAGGACATTTTGCTGAACCAGCTGAGCCCACACCCCCTGCCCTTTAGCAATCGGTTGAGGTCTATGGGATCAGTAAAGAATGCACAGAGAGACGAAAAGTTGAGCCATGTGACTAGGCTTATTCAAGAATGCATTATTGCCAATTTCAGAGTCAAATCAGCCTTTCTTTGAGTTGCACCATGTCTCTGCATCAAGACATGGCCTCCGCCTCTCCCTCAGGCTGTCAGTCTCAGTCCACAACACCTCTCTTGGATATGACAGGGACAACGACTCCTCCTCCACCACGAAAAGAATCCATTTAAATTGTCATTATGTATTCCAATAGCACTTTCATGTGCCTCTGCCATACACCAGTATTACCTTCCTAAAAACAATCCTTTTTGCACTGGTGACACAGATTTTTCTCTTAAGTACATAGCACTTTACACATTTCTGCAGCATACCTCCCAAGACGAGCAACATGAATGATACATATGTGTTCCTACACATGACTGAGATTTCAACCATGTCTGGCTTTCCTTACAGTATAAAATAACAGCCCAGCACACTTTATCTTCTACACAATGCATTTTCTTCCAATCTTAGCACCCCGTTCATATGACTGTCATTTCCCTTTTATCTCAGCATCTTCATTCCCATGAACCACTTCCTTGCACTTGCCCATGATGACCTCTCCCAGAGTCAAGCCATGCCTGGCTGATCCTGAATATAGGTCCCCAAATTCACCTCCCAGTTTGGTTTTGTTTTATTATTTTTAATAAAGCTTAAGAACACACTGCAAATTAACTCCTTTCATCTTAAAACTTTCTCCACTAATGATGCCACACGCCACTCTCTGGTAAATCCCCTCTCTGCCAATGCATTTTTAATCTCCTCCACGCCCTTTTCTTCTTTGTCACTTTTGGTTAATATTACACAAGAGTCTGTCACATTCTGGCCCCCAAAATATTTGCTTTTAGTTATAGAATCAAACTAATTTTTGCTTTATTAAAGAAGCAATAAATATTTATTTATAAAAAGATAGAAACAGAAAAAGTATAAATTCAAACAAAAATGACCCTAATTCTAAAAGATGACCTCTATAAATACAGAACTTAATATTTAGATATATCACCTGTGTTATAAAAATACCATCACCTGTACCCTGATGTGGCAATATATTATGTGCTCACTGGATATTCATGGATTCTCCCACATTTCCCAACCTCCTTATACTTGTTGTTGTTGTTAAGTGC
>NW_006921616.1:4328318-4330037 GCF_000298275.1 Orycteropus afer afer
CAGGCATTCTTCAGAAGGAAGATTGGGCAATATGCTTCCATAGAGATACTGCCTCAAAAACCAAAGGAGAGGTCATTATGAGTCAGATCCGACTCAATGGCAGTGAGTTTGGTTTTTACTATACGCCAAGTATGACACTGAGTATACCCCATCTGGATTTAAAGACCATGTCAAAAATAGATTTGTCATATTGACCACTAGTGATTAAAGACCAGATGAAATGTGGGAATGACATCAAGGACACCAAACATGGAGAAAGCAAAAGATCATTAAAAAGACAGGGAAGAAACACCAAAATGAATGTCAGAAGAGATTCTGAAACTTGCTCTTGAATGTAGAGGAGCCAAAGCAAATGGGAGAAATGATTAAGTAAAAGAGCTGAAGAGAAGATCTCAAAGTGACTCAAGAAGACAAACTAAAGTATTATGCTGAAATGTGTGAAAATCAGAGTTGGAAACCCAAAGGGAAAAACATGCTTGGCATTACTCAAGGTGAAAGAACTGAAGGCTTGAGTTGCAATATTGAAGAATTCTATGGGTAGAATCCACCAATTGTCTATTATTTTGTCATATTGAGGTATCTTGCATGTTGCTGTGAGGCTAGAGACTGTATCACTGGTGCTTCAAATACCACCAGGGTCACCCATGATGGACTGGTTTCAGCAGAGCTTCCAGACTATGACAGACTAAAGAAGGACAGGGCTATCAACTTCTGAAAAAACTAGTCACTGAAAACCTTATGAATAACAGTGAAACATTATCTCATGTATTAGTGGAAAACTTAATGAACAGCCATGAAACATTGTCTGACATAGTGCCAAAAGATGAGTGTCTCAGGATTGAAGCCACTCAAAATACAACCAGGGAAGAGCTGACTCCTCAAAGTAGAGTCGACCTTAATGATAAGGATGGAGTAAAATTTCAGAATCTTCATTTGCTGATAGAACATAACTCAAAATGGGAAGAAACAGCTGCACTTATTATAATCAGAAAGTAGAATGTATGGAGTATGAATCTAGGAAAATTGAAAGATGTCAAGAATGAAATGGAATGCATAAAGATTGATAACCTAAGGATACCAAAAACCCAAACCAAACTCACTGCCATGGAGTTGATTCCAATTCATAGTGACCCCTCCTTGGGTTTCCGAGGTGGTATCACTATGGAAGTTTGAACCTCCAGCCTTCTGGTTAGCAGTCAAATGCCTTAGGCACTACACTACCACAGCTCCTCAGGAAAGCAAAAGTTCATTAAAAATACCGGAAAGAAAGAAAAGACCAAAGTGGATATCAGAAGAGACTCTGAAACTTGCTCTTGAATGTAGAGTAGCTTAAAGGGAATGGAAGAAGTGCTGACATAAAAGAGCTGATCATAAGATTCCAGTGGGCAGCTGAAACAGACAAAGTAAAGTATTATAATGAAATGTTCAAAGACCTAGAGTTAGAAAACCAAAAGAGAACAACACACTCGGCATTTCTCAAGCTGAAAGAATTGAAAGAAAAAAAAATTAAACCTTGAGGTGCAATATGAAGGATTCTGTGAGCAAAATATTGAATGATGCAAGAAACATCAAAAGAAGATGGAAAGAACACACAGAGATACTGTATCAAAAAGAATTGGTTGATGTCCAACTATTTCAGGAGGTATCATTTGATCAAGAACCACTGATACTGCAGGAAAAAATCCAAGCTCCGCCAAAGGAAATTGGTGAAAAACAAAG
>NW_006921616.1:4331209-4333084 GCF_000298275.1 Orycteropus afer afer
GGAAGAGTTCCTGCCTTTGAATCGTGATGTTGGTGAATAATACTGAAAATACCATGAACTGCCAGGAGAACAAACAAATCTGTCCTGGGCAAGGTGCAGCCAGAATACTGCTTGGAAGTGAGAATGCCCAGACTTCCTCCAGCCTACTCTGGACTTATTGTCAGAAGAGGTCATTCTGGAGAAGGACGTCATGCTTGGTAAAGTAGAGGGTCAGCAAAGAAGGAGAAGACCCTCAACAAGATGGACTGACAGTGGCTGCGATGTGGGACTCCAGCATAGCAAGGATTGTGGGGATGATGCAGGACCAGGCAGCGTTTCATCTGTTGCACGTAGGGGCGCTATGAGTCGGCGCTGACTTGATGGCACTAACAACAACAACAGATGGGAAAAATATTGAATGATGCAGGAAGCATCAAAATAAGATGAAAGGAATACATAGAGTCACTGTACCAAAAAGAATTAGACAATCTTCAGGAAGTAGCATATGATCAAGAACAGATGGTATTGAAAGAAGCCTCAGCTGCATTAAAGGCATTGTCAAAAAGCAAGTCTCCAGGAATTGACAGAATACCAAATGAGATGTTTTAATAAATAGACACAAAGCTGGAAACTCTCACTCACCTATCCCAAGAAATTTGGAAGAGAGCTACCTGGCTAACTGAAATATGGGGGAGATACACATTTGTGCCCATTCCAAAGAAAAGCAATCCAACAGAATGCAGAAATTATCAAATGATATAGCTAATATCACACTCAAGTAAAGTTTTGTGGAAGATAATTCAAAAGTGGTTGCAGCAGTACATCCACAGGGAACTTCCAGAATTCAAGCTAGATTCAGAAGAGGATGTGGAATGAGAGATACCATTATTGGTATCAGTGGATCTTGGCAGAAAGCAAAGAATACCAGAAAGATATTCAGCTACGTTTTATTGACTATGCAAAGGCATAGGTCATAAAAAAAAAAATTATGTATAATATTGCAAAAAAAGGGAATTCCAGAGCAGTTAATTATGCTCCCATGGAACATGTACATAGATAAAGAGGCAGTCATTTGAACAGCACAAGTGGCTTAAAATCAGAAAAGGTGTGTGTCAGCATTGTATCCTTTCATCATACTTACTCAACCTATATGCTCAGCAAATAATCAAAGAAACATTGACTATGTGAAGAGGAGCGTGACATCAGGATTGGAGGAAGAACATTAACAAGCTGTGATAGGTGTTTGATACAATCTTGCTTGCTGAAAGCAAAGAGGATTAGAAGCACTTACTGATGAAGATCAAACACTACAGGCTTCAGTATGGATTACATCTCAACATAAAAAAAACAAAAATCCTCACAATTGGACTAATAAGCAACATCATGCTAAATGGAAAAACAATTAGCATCATCAAGGATTTCATTTTACTTGGATCCACAATCTACACCTATGGAAGCAACTGTCAGAAAGGCAAATGACATATTCCATTGGCCAAATCTACTGCAAAAGATCTCTGTAAAGTCTTACAAAGCAAAGATGCCACTTTGAAGACCAGTGCACCTAAATTACTCCATAATGTTTGTAATAGTCTCAAATACATGGGATAACTGAACAATGAATAAGGAATACCAAAGAATTGCTGCATTTGAGTTATGATGTTGAAGAATATTAAATATACCATGGACGGCCAGAAGAACTAACAAATCTGTGTTGGAAGAAGTACAATCACAATGTTCCTTAGAAGTGGGAATGGCATTAGTTCAACTCATGAACTTTGGACATGTTATCAGGAGGGACCAGTCCCTGGAGAAGTACATCATGCTTCGTAAAGAAGAAAGTCAGTGAAAAAGAGGAAGACTTCCAAGGATACGGATTGACACAGTGGCTGCAACAAG
>NW_006921616.1:4334429-4343348 GCF_000298275.1 Orycteropus afer afer
AATTTTGGTCAATGACATGAGACAAAGTATATGTGAACTGCTGTATGAAAAGTGAATTTACTCTGTAAATCTTCACCCAAATCCTAATAATAATAATAAAAAAAAGTAGATTAGATATTAATTCCTTAAGGAGATCTGGTAGCATAGTGCCTACAACACTTGACTGCTAACCAGAAGGCTGGTGGTTCAAATCCACCAGCCACTATTCAGAAGAAAGGTTGGGCAATCTACTTCCATAGTGATATTGCCTTGGGAACCCAAGAAGGGGTCGTTACGAGTCAGGTCCGACTCTACCGCACATAACAACAACAACAACAACAACAAATTCCTTTGGTTGAGAAAAATGAAATGAGAACAACACTGGATTTTTAATTCATTGCTGCACCTTCTACACTGAAATGCTAATGTATTCTTACAAAAATAATCTGATGAATACTCAAGTAAACACACCAATGTAGCTTTTACTTTTCTGCTTAGTTATTTGGAGTTTTAATTAAAATGCAAATAAAACAATAGAACTTAAAAGTTTGTTCATTTGTTTGTTTTCAGTGTTTCTACACTGAAACTTGGAGAAGAATGCCAAGAGAACCGTGGACCGCTTAAAGAACCAACAATCTGTCCTGGAGGAAGTGCAGCCAGAATGGCCAGACTTCATCTCACCAACTTTGGTCATGTTGTCAGAAGGGACCATTCCCGGAGAGGGATATTGTGTTTGGTAAAGTGGAAAAGTGGAGGGTTAACAAAAAATGGGAAGGCCCTCAATGAGATGGATTGACACAGTGGCTGCAATAATGGGCTCAGGTATAGCAAGGATTGTGAGGCTGGCACAGGACCAGGCAGTGTTTTGTTCTGCTGTACACAGGGTCAGAGATGACTCAATCGCACCTGATAACATAATGAAACTTTCTATAAGCCCACTTCTACTGAGTCAATTCTGACTCATAGCGACCCCCTTTAGGTTTCTGAGGCTGTAAATCTTTATGGAAGTAGATTGCTTCATCTTCTTCCCATGGACAAGTTGGTGGATTTTGAACTGCTAGCCTTCTGGTTAACACCCAAATGCCTTAGATAACTTTCTATGAACACTTTGTATTTTTTAATTCTAACTGTACATCCCAATGATATCTACATAATATAGCCTTATAACTGATTTACTAAATAAATGTTCTTAACTCCTGCTACTTACTGGCTGAGGCTCAGTGGTGCTTCACTGGTAGAGTTCATATCTTGCATGTGGGAGACCCAGGTTCAATTCCCAGACAATGAACATTACGCTCAGCAACCATCCATCTCTCTGTGAAGGCTTGCCTGTTGTCAGGATGCTGAAAAGGTTTTTGTATAGCTTCTGGACTGACAGACTATGAAGAAAGGGCTGGCAATCTACTTTGAAAATCAGTCAGGGAAAGCCCTGTGCATCCCAATGGGCTGATCTACACCAGATCATGGAAAGGAACAGGGCCAGGCCAGGCTTTGCTGTACTGCTCATGGGGTCACCCTGAATCTGGGCCAAGTCGATGACAGCTAATAAGAACATGTGCTTGGTGCTTTGCCAGGAAACAATGATTCCCTTGGGCTTCAAGTGACTGATAGCTTAGTTCAGTGAGGGTGAAGACCACAAATCATTCCATAATGTGACAAGTGCAATAGTTACATTATCTACTTGGCACAGGAGAAGACTTGAAATGCTGGAGGAGCAGCTGGTCGAGACGGGAGCAGAGTTCGTGGTCAGATCTGCAGGCTTTGCCATCTTACAGCTCAGACCCATTCTCCATCCCACATTTGCTATGGCTATGGCTAAGTTTCCTTAATTTGACTCATAGCAATCGTATAGAGGAGAGAAGAACTGCCTCCTAGGGTTTCCAAGCCTATCATCTTTACAGAAGCAGACTGCCACATCTTTCTCCCAAGGTGTGTCTGGTGGGTTCAAATCATTGACCTTTTGGTTAGCAGCAGGACTCTTTAACCTTCTTTGGTTTAAGTTTCCTTGCCTCTTGGTACCTCAGTTTCCTCACTGATAAACTGGGGATAATAATAGCACCTATCACATTGGGCTGCGGTGGGAACACAAGGATTCCATGCCAGTAAAGCACTGCTTAAGCTATTCCCTGGGACTCAGTAAACACTAGGAGTTGATACTGGTGTGATGACACTCTTCACAGAGACGGTTGTTTATGCTGAATCTTAAAGTAGGAACAGCTGTAGTCACCACAGAGACTCCAGTATTATATCTTGCCAACTTTCTCCCTAAAATATTGGCACAACGTTCTTTTCCACAATGTATTAGTTTACATAGGTTGCTGTAACACATTACCACAGTCTGGGTGGCTTAAATGCACAGAAATTACTCCTTTCTAGTTCTAGAGCCTAAAAGTCTGAATTCAGGGTGTTGGCAGGGCAGTGTTGTCTCTGAAGGCTCTAGGGAAGATCCTTCAGTGCCTCTCATCACTTCTGGCAGCCCCAGCAATTCCTTGGCTTGTGGTAGGATACATAACCCTAACCTCTGCCTCCAAGTCACATGCTACAGTTCCATTGTGTTTTTCTGGGTTTCTTCCTCTTCTTATGACATGAGTCATCCAGAAATTAAGTCCCACTTTAATGACCTCACTCTAAGTCAACCAATTACTAACTGCAAGAAGCCGATGATCACATGAGGTCACATTCCTAGGTACTGGGAGGTAGGACATCAATGCAATCTTTTAGGGAGCACAATATAAAACCCCTCAGCAGCCTATAACCTATGAGAGGTTAGTTTCTGACCAAGTGTGTCTTGAAACTACTTTCACCAAATTGACGCTTGCAGTGCATCTCACTGTATTTGTGAGCATCTGCCCAGAAAAAAACCAGTGAAGTTGAGCATCTTCTTATGCCTTTATTGTCACTATGGTGCTGTTTGTTCCCTGAGTTACCTGTTCACATTTCCTCTGGTTTTCAACTGCATTGCTTACCTTGTACTTGCAGAAATCCTTGTATATTCTGCATTCTGACAACTGTTGATGATATGCAGTAGAAGCATTTGTCTTTTATTTTCTGCATTGTATCATTTTATAATAATGGTAGCTTGCCTGTGTGGTTTTTTTTTTTTTTTTTTTTTTTGGTTTGTTTTCATTATAATAGTGTCACTGCTTAAGCTTTTACTTAAAAAAATGCCATGTCTTGTTTAAAGAAGCATTCCTTCTTCTGAACTTTCCTGGAGCAATCCAGGAAGAAGAAACAGATGCACCTGAGTTCAGGGGTTAAATCCATGGCCATCAAGTTGATTCCTACTCATAACAATCCTATAGGACAGAGTCGAACTGCCCCCTAGGGTTTCTAAGTCTGTAAATTTATGGAAGCAGACTGCCACATCTTTCTCCCTCGGAGCAGCTGGTGGACTCAAAACTCTGACCTGTGGTTACCTTTTGGTTAACCACTGTACCACTATAGCTCTCTAACCCAAAGTTAGGTCATATATTTTCCTCCATTTCCTCTAACATAGAATGCTGCATTCATTCTGCAGTTAGCCTTTTAGTATTCCTAGAGTTGTTTTTTATGCATGGTGTGCAGTAAGGACAAAACTTTTTTTTCTTTTTTGTACATCCCAGCACCATTTATTGACTAGTCTATTAATCAATACTTCAGGTATAGAGATCTCTTCTGGGCTCTCTAGTCTGTTCTTTGGGTCAATATGTTTAACTGTACTGTTTTAATTATATTTCTTTATAGTAAGTATTACTTTCTGAGAGTAATCTTATTATTCTTCTTGGCTCATGGTATCTAATCCTCTGTTCCCCTAGGAGCCATGGTTCAGTATTCAGTGTTTGCTACAACTTTATGGAACTTATCTACCATGAATAATGAGAGAAGACTGCATTTCTTTCATCTCTATTTATATTTCTAGTTTAAGTATGTTTTATAATATAGATTATATATCAAAGCAGTAGTGAAATCCAGGCATATTTGGAAACTTTGAACAGTGCTCTCATTTGTGTCAAACCAAATAATCAGAACACTTGCTTCTCTGATAAATGTAACATTCAAACTCCTACTAGACATCTTATAAGCCAAATATACATAAAATAAAGCAAATAATTATAGAACTTTCCATTTAGTACAGTTATTTGAACTGCTAAACAGACTAGACATTATTTTTTCCTTTCTTACATATAAATGGAAATTTTGTTTTTGATATGGATAAGGAGTTTAATGCATTCGATACAAGTTTACTTTTTTATCATATCTAATTAATCCTGATTAAGTCATTTAATAAACTACTTACTATTATATCATTCATTCTGATAAAACTCACAAATGATTATCAATAGGATTTTAAGAAAAATGTTGCTGTTAGGTGCTGTCAAATCAGTTCCAACTCATAGCAACCCTGTGTACAACAGACTAAAACACTGACAATTCTGCATCATCCTCACAATCTTTGCTGTGTTTGACCCTATCGTATCAGTCAATGCATCAATCCATCTCATTGAGGGTCTTCTTCTTTGTCTCTGACCCTCTACTTTAGCTGAAGTCCTCTCCCAGGGACTGGTCCCTTCTGATAAGATGTCCAAAGTAAGTAATGCAGAGTCTTGCCATCTTTGCTTCTAAGGTGTATTCTGGCTGTACTTCTTCCAAGACATATTTATTTGTTCTTTTAGCAGTCCACAGTATATTTGACTTTCTTTTCAACAACATAATTCAAAGGCATCAATTCTTCTATCTTCCTCATTGATTTTCCAGCTTTCATATGTACATGAAACAATTGAAAATACCATGGTTAGAGAAAGGTGCACCTTAGTCCTCAAAGTGCTGTCTTTACTTTTTAACATTTTAAAGAGTCTTTTGCAACAGATTAGCCCAACACAATATGTTGTTTTGCTTCTTGATTGCTGTTTCCATAGGTGTAGCTTGCGGATTGAAGGAAAATGAAATCTTTGACAACTTCAATTTTTTTCCCGTGATCATGATGCTGTTTATTGATCCAGTTGTGCGGATTTTTGTTTTCTTTTATGTTGATATGCAATCCATACTGAAGTCTATGAATAAAAATATAGAAAATCCAGCAGACTAATTATGTTTGTGATGAATTTAATTTTGTGCTTTTATTGTAGACATAGTCTGCCTTGCCCTTTGGTGTTAAGAGAGCCATGCAACTTTTCTGGGTATTTTCTGAACCTTCTAGACCAATTTCTGGCACAGACTAGGTCCTCAACAAATGGTTATTAAATTAAAAGCATAAATTAGATGGCCTGTTCTATTACATCAGAACTGACAAAATGCAGTGTGCTTCAACCTGTGAATTAGGACTTATTAGTGGATTTGATAACTGATTTTCTGGCTTGTAAACAAAGTTTTCTTTAAAAAAAAAAAAAAAGGAAAAGAAGAAGAGAATTCAATGGAATAAAATATGTTGGAAGTAAGGAATTTTCTTAGGAAACTAGTTTCATTTGTGTGCATGCGCATTTGTGTACCTGTGTACTGAGATTTGAAATAAAATATATTTCTTTCTAGGGGTCTTGTTTTTAAAAAAAGTTTTAAATCCATCATACCACAGTAGATAGTTAAAATAATGGACTCATGTGAAGAATCTTTGGTGGTATTTAATATTTCTGCAATGGACTCATTTAGAAGACATTACAAGGTAACAATACATTTTTTTAAATTTTTTACTTTATTTTAGTGGACTTCTGTGCTAATAATAAACTGCACTTTATATGTATACCAAGGGATTAATGAATCCAATCATAGGAAGTTTTATCAAGACCTTTTCTTAATAGTTTTACCAGAGTGGAGAACCGGATCTGCCGTTTGCCGTCGCATTGGCAGTGCACAGGCATCCCATAAATATGTTTAATGAATGAATAAAACATCACACAGCAAATATTGCATTTCAAAATCAACTACTTATGTATTTTCTTGTCCCTCTGCATACCTTCTTTCTGCCTCTCAATTCAACAGCGCAAGAGGAGAGCCAGCTTTGTCTGCACTGAAGTTGGAGCCCACACAACATGTATTCCTATAAAACTAAGCTGTAATTTAAAAAGAAAATGTTACATTCCTCATATGACTCTTCCCCTTTTTGAAATGGCTTTACCCTCTATTCTCTATGTCTCCATCCAGTACATCCTCTGAGTCCTAACCCAGTAGAGCTCATTCTCCCCATGTCCTTTCCTGGTCATTCTGAACTCATATGTTAAGTGTCTTACCTGTTGTCTAGACATGTGAGAACACACTGCTCTTCACTTCTCCATAATAATGTCATGTGTAAGTCTTGGTTCCAAATTATTTTAAAACTCATTACGGACAATGATCATCACTCAATTTCCTTTCTTCATGGTGGAACCTCAACCCCATTCTGACTCATAGTGACCCTATAAGACAGAGTAGAACTGTCTCATAGGGTTTCCAAGTCTGTACATTTTTATAGAAGCAGAGTACCACATCTTTCTCCCATGGATCGGCTGTGGGTTCAAACCACAGATCTTCTGATTAACCGGTGAGCACTAAACCACTGTACTACCAGGGTTCCTTTAGGGCCAAAACCAGCACAATACAAATCAGCCATTCAATACAGGCTCATTGAATGACTCCCAATGAGTGAGTGAATTGAAGCCTGATTTCTGTAAGCTTATGAGAACCAGGGCACTGCTGCCTTTGATGACAGAATTGGGGCATGATTCAATTTACATGTGGAATATCAGCTGCAAGGTATCATTGAAATTGTTGTCTGGGTCCACTGAGAATTGGAGGGAACGTTGGAATTTTAAAATATTTCTTGTATTTATCCCTTTTATAGATATAGAATTTCATATTTAGTTATGAAACAGAGCAAGACATATTGCCATTTGATTTGAACATTTATTTCGACCAGATAGAATTTTTTCTGTTAATAGAGTCCTGAACTGCCAATTATCAATTTCCTCCATAGGTTTCTCACATGGAATTTATTACAGAGTTTTTACCCACATCTGCTTAGTTTGATTAGTTTAGTTTAGCATCCCCTCTATCTATAGGAAAAAAAAATGTGGATAATGAGTGAAGAGTAAAGAAGAAAGAACTAAAAAATATGTTATCAGTAACAACAAACACTAGTCTACAGGTGGATGCATAGACGGGGGAGAAGATCAGGTTCTGGGTAGGTGAACAGGAATATCCCCTTGATCATACATAGATTTGGCTGATGATCTCTTACATGTGTAATTGTGCTACAAAAATATCCATATACATTACAGATCTAACAGAGGACAATGTTGGAGTAGCTTCTCAGTGACAAACAAACACCTTGAGGGAGTGAGTCACCAGGTCTGCCAGCTCAGGACCATGGTCTTGGGGGACATCAAGCTCAATTGGCACTAAATAGTACATAAAAATCTTGTTCTACATCCTACCTTGGTGAGTAGCAACTGGGGTCTTAAAAAGCATATGAGAAGCCATCTGAATTGCAACTATCTATCTTCCCTCACTTAAAGCAAGGAAGAAAATCAGTTATATGGAAACATTTAGTCCAAGGATCTATCTGATGGACCATTGAAACCTCAGCCTTCACAACCCTGAGACCGGAAGAGCTAGATGGTGCCTGGCTACCAATGCCAACCACTCAGAAAAGGATCAAAATTGGAGATCCTGGATAGAGTGGGAGGAAAAGGAAAAATGGGGAACAAAATTCAAAAGCACAAAAGCGACCAGAATTAGACTTAACTCGGTTTAGACAATGCTTAGAGGTAGAGCTGGACTCTATGACCTGTGGGGAGGCTGTGACTGAAGATGGCACAGGGAAATTGTCAGACATTGATTTCAGAGAACTGGACTGCTGAGACCAGTGGAGGCATGTCTATCCCACTTGTCTTAGTTATCCGGTGGGGCTCTAATAGAAACACCACAAATGAATGGCTTTAATAAATATAAATTTATTTTCTCACAGTTTAGGGGGCTAAAAGTCCAAAGTCAGAGCACTGTATGTAGGAGAAGCTTTCTTTCTCTGAAAAAAGTCCCTTGATTTTTCAGCTTCTGCTCCCTGGATGGTTGGTGATCTCCATATGTCTTGGGATCTATCTCACTCCATCTCTGCCTCTCCTAGCATGTTTAGTTCTTTATATTTCAAAAGATATTGACTCAACTTCCAGTAAGATGGTGGAATAGGCAGACAAGATATACAGACCCTCTTCAATAAAGAAAAGAGAAACCAATTGGCAGAGATACAGAAGACAATCCTGGAGCCCTGAGCTTTGAAAGGAAGTATACAGAAGTGGATTTGACACCAATGAGGGGAAAAACCTGAATGAAAACAGTGATTAAGGAGATGGTCAGAGCAGCAGACTGTCAGCTACTCTGATGGGACCAACAGCCTGAATATTTCCAAGTGGTGTTGGGACCTGAGAATTGACCTAAAGATCATCCCTGGTCACCAAGGGCTGCAGGAATGACTGAGCTAGTGGCATATGACTAGGAAGACATACAACAAGGAAGGAGACAACCTGAACTGTGGACTTTCAGCTGTCTGGGGGGCATAGCTTTTTGATTGTTTAAAAGTGGTGGCCATTTTGAATATTGTGGTAGTTCAGTTTTTGTGTCAACTTGGCTGGGCCTGGTTGAATGTCTGGACAGCTGGATGTAGTACTCCCCGTGATGAGACTGATAATCAACTCCATGGTGGAATCCACTGTGAGCAGCTGAGTAGTTACCTTAGGGAATATAGTCTGCTTCCTGTACATATGGAGAAGTCTTGTAGAATGGTCTCTAGCTTATGGCATGCTTGGACCCTACATGTAGCTGTGTCATTGTTCAGCAGCCTGCCATGCTTTGCCAACCTTGGGACTTACAATGGACTTAAATTAATGGCCTGCCATGTGGTTTGGTAACATGAGGACTGTGCCTTTTTACTTGACAACTTTGGGCTTGGCAGCCTCAGCTGAAGCCCAAAGCCGAGGGGCTTTCACCCAACCCCTA
>NW_006921616.1:4344523-4356041 GCF_000298275.1 Orycteropus afer afer
CACAGAGAAAATTGTCAAAGACTTCTTGGAAGAGAATTTTCCTGGTATGATGAAAGATGAAATACATCCATTCAAGAAGTACAGTGAACCCCAAACAGGATGGACACCAAAAGAAAATCACCAAGACAGATCCTCATCAAACTCACCAAAAACAAAGACAAAGAAAGACTCCTAGAAGCAGCCCCAGAAAAATGAAAAGTTACCTACAAGGGGCAATCAATAAGACTAAGATTTCTTGGCAGAAACCATCCAGGTGAGAAGACAATGGGGTGGTATATATAATACCCTGAAAGAGAAAAATTTCCAACCAAGAATTATATACCCAGAAAAATTATGCCTTAAATATGATGGTGAAATTAGAACATTTCCAGATAAGCAGAAATTAAGGGAATTTGTTAAAACCAGAACAACCTTATGAGACATGCTAAAGGGAGTCATTTGAACAGAGAAGCAACAACAGCAAACAACAACCGACCATTAACACACATGATGGCATAACCCTGAAACCAACCCAGCTATGGAGGTATCCAAAGTAAATAAGCCTACAAGATTGTAAAGAGGCAACCAGAGACATCAATTGACAAATGAGGACAACCACAAATCAAAAAGAGGAAAAAAATTGTGTAGTTCCAGAACTTCTAAATAGTAGGGAAGTCAAGACAACAGCAAGATATAATGGATTGTTCTAAGCTTGGGAAGAAAATTATAAATCACAGGGTTACCTCAAAGAAAAATGATAAACCTTCACATCAAAGTAAAAAAGAGGACCAGCACAAATATTCAGCAAATACTTAAGCAACAGCAAGAAGGAAGAAGCAAGAAGGATAACACAATTCATAAACAAAATGAGCTCAGCACAGAAAATTATATGGAGCAAAGAAATCAACACTATGAAAAAGCACATAACAAAATGACGGCAACAAATTCATACTTGTCGATAATTACATATCTGACAAGGGACTTATCTCTAAAATTTATAGAAAACTCCAACACCTTAACAACAAAAAGATTAACAATTCAATTAAAAAATGGACAGAAGACATGAATAGACACTTCACCAAAGAGCATATTCAGATAGCCAGCAAATCCATGAAGAAATGCTCACGATCATTAGCGATCCAAACCAAAAAGGGAGCTCTGGTGGCATAGTGCTTAAGGCATTTGACTGCTAATCAGAAAGCTGGTGGTTCACACCCACAAGCCACTCCTCGGAAGGAAGGTTAGGCAGTCTACTTCCATACTGATACTGCCTTGGAAACCCAAGGAGGAGTCGCCATCAGAGAGATGCAAATCAAAATAACAATGAGATATCATCTCACCCAGCACTAATGGAAAAATTCAGCAAGACAGAAAATAACAAATGCTGACAAGGATGTGGAGAGATTGGAACTCTCGTACACAGCTGGTGGGACTGTAAAATGATATAACCACTGTGGAAATTAGTATGATGATTCCTTAAAAAGCTGGAATTAGAAATAACATTTGACCCAGCAATCCCATTACTAGGTATATATCCTAAAGAAGTGAAACCCAGGACAAGAACAGATATATGCACACCCATGTTCACTGCAGAATTATTTACATTAGCAGAAAGATGGAAACAACCTAGGTGTCCATCAACAGAATAATGGATAAGATTGGGCAATCTACTTCTGTAGTGATACTGCCTCGGCAACCCAAGGATGGGGCTCTATGAGTCGGGTCTGACTCTATGGCACATAACAACAACAACCTATGGTAAATATACACAATGGACTACTATGCAACACTAAAGAACAAAGTAGAATCAGCAAAACACTGTAACATGGATGAACTCGGAGGACAGTATGCTGAGTGAAATAAGTCAATCACAGAAGGACAAATATAGTATTAGTTTATTATTGTAAAAAGTCAAGGAAAGGTTTATATATGGAAGGAAACTTTCTTTGTTGGTTACCAGGGGTGAGAGGGGAGCTGAGGGAACACTGCAAAAAAAAAAAAAAAAAAAAAATGCATTGGCCCATGTCATTTTAAACTCTAAAACTCACTGCCGCCAAGTGGAATCCAACTCATAGCGACCCCTCCTTGGGTTTCCCAGGCAGTATAATGACGGAAGTAGATTGTCCAACCTTCCTTCCAAGGAGTGGCTGGCAGGTTTGAACCTCCTGCCTTCTGGTTAGCACTCAAATGCCTTAGGCACCATGCCACAGAGAGCCCTTTAGTTTTTTTCTATTTCACTGTACGTAAATTTTACTTCAATAAAATGCATTTAAAACAGAAAAAATGACCAGAATTACTGGTTGGATAGGAACTGGTGGAACCTCCAAGACTATAGCCTCACGTTATCCTTTGGGCCTGAAACTGGACTCAGTTCCAGAGATTGGCTCTCAGCCAAATAGTAGAAAGGCCTGCAAGGAGAACACCTACCCCAGCGAGATGCTCCCCTTAGATCAATCAATCATGAGAGATCTGAAGGGCCTCCTTTCCGTAGAGGGAAAGCTGGACAGACACGGATGCACAGATAAGAAGGACACAGGAAAGGGGTAGTCACAGGGGAGAGATGAAAGGAGAACTTCTTTATTGTTGGGATTGTAATTGAGGCCGTGAGACCAAATGGGCACAAACTGTTAACAGTATAAGAATCTGCTTTGTAAATTTGCACCCAAATCGCAATATTTTTTTTTAAATTATACATAAATAAATTGTATCTGTGGATCTATTATATAATAAAATATTATTAAATGAACTATACATTTTTTTGTTTGTACGCTGTATTCTTCCCCTGTTTTCCATCACACAAATGGTACATGTTCATTGAAAAAGCCCAGAAAATGTTGATAAGCAAATAGAAAAAAAAAAGTTACCTAAAATTCCATCACCCAGAGATAACAACTGTTGGCACTGTGACGCATAGAAGGCATTAAAGGAATACACAACATGTTTTGCAGAGATTCTCAAGGTTCCTGCCAATGAGATAAGGGAAGGAGAAATGCAACTCTTTGAGAAAAACCAGATGGTCAGGTTTGCTGATGCCGGGGGTGGGGGTGGGGGGCGTTTGTACACCCTTGATTACTACTTGCTGACCCAGCAACAGCCAGAATCTAGGTGAAAGGCAACACTAGCACGCTAAATCACACACCCCTGGCTGGGGATTTAACTTATAGTGAGATATGCTATAGCTTGCCGTCTGTGTATCTCTCACTGTGCATGCTTAACCTGTAACATATGAAATTGTATGTATCACATGACTATGATGTAAGCCTCAGTCTTTAAAAGAAACTTAGAGACTGCTTAAACCAAAAAAAAAAAAGAAAGAAAGAAAAGAAATGGGAGCTCATGTAGCATAGTGCCTAAGACATTTGACTGCTAACCAGAAGACTGGCGGTTCAAACCCACCAGCCACTCCTTGAAAGGAAGGTTAGGCAATCTGCTTCCATGATACCACCTCAGAAACCCAAGGAGGGCTCGCTGTGAGTCGGACACAACTAGAGGGCAGTGAGGTTTTTTCTGTTTTTTTTTTTTTTTTTGTATCTATTTTACAGGGACAAGCAATAAAGTATCCTCAGCAGAGCTGTTACTCACAAAATTCTGGGTTCATTTGCCAAGACCGAAGCCAATAAAAATAGAAACATGATTTTCTTAAAAGATCCTACTCATCATTTTGGTAGCAGTTGTTTTTCAATGAATGTACTTTTGTTCACTTAATATTATATATCTTCTTCTATAGGAATAAATAAGGAGCTCTGGTGGCATAGTGCGTTAGACATTTGGTTGGCGGTTGGTGGTTCAAGTCCACCAGCTGCTGCCCAGGAGGAAGATGGGATGATCTACTTCCATAAAAATTACAGCCTTGGAAACTCAATGGGGTCTCTGTGAGTTGGAATTGACTTGATGTCAGCAGTTTGATTTTGGTTCATATGAATCAATATTCATCTACATATAACATTTAATGGTCGCAGGGTGTCTCACTGCATGAATCTATGTAATATACCTAGTCAGCCAATCATCGTTTGTAGGAAATTTAACTAGTTTCCACCTTTTTTAACATGTTGAACATTTTAATAATGAACTTTCTTGTATGAACATCTTTGTAACTTCATCTACTACATCCTGGAAGTCCTCAGTCATGTGAACAGTAACACAGCTGTTGCCAACTGACAGGCTGCACGTTTGAGTCCACCCAGAGGGGTCCTGTAAGAAAGACCTGATGATGCTTCTGAAAAAGCATCCATTGAAAGCTCCGTCAAAGTGCCATGCACTGGAATTAACTCCATGACAACTGGTTTTGTTATCATTCCCGAGGACAAATTTCAAGAAGAGGAAATGGTAAGCCAATGGTATGATTTCTTTGCCTTAACATTTGGCCATAATTTGCTAAATCACCTTCCAGAAAACGTATACCAACTTACATTGTTGCTTGTACCTTCCTTGACATGTACTGGGCATTATCCTTCATTTTTCATGTTTGGAATCTTATAAGGAAAAAAAAAAAAATCCTTTAATTTTTTTTCTTGTTACTATTATTTTCAATATCTTATATATGATTATGGCCTAACTCTGTTTATCTAGTTGACCAAAATCTTAATGCTTTTTCAGAATATTGCTTTTGTTCCTAAAAATGGCATAGCAGTCTAAGTTTTTAATACAAGAAGTAAAATATGATGTCAATAAAATTATTTATTCTTTGGTTTAAATAAAAGTCTCTCCAAAAAAAATATTTTGCCTGAAAGATTCCAATAACAAAACCCTTGACTGAATTCCCTTCTCTCCTTGCCTTGTTTCTCTGTTGTATTCTGTAAGGGAGCAGAACGAGAGCTCTGTACCATGTGTTATTTTAAAGATTAATAGACTAAGGGTGAGAAAGATGCAACATTCTGGGCACGGGGAATTATTAAGGAGCTACAACGTTTGAGGAACGCTCTTGCATTTCAAATGCTTTGCTGCTTCATTGAGTAGCAAGTACAGGAACTCACTTGGAGGCAGATGCAGAACCCGCGTGTATTACAAATGCCAGCAATTATCCTCAAAGTGAGCAGAGAGGAGTAAAAAAGATTAAATAAAACTCTGGTGAAAACAAGGAAATGCTGCACTGAATCAGAGACTTGATCCCGGTCAAGGGGATATGATGTCAATCTGCAGACCACTGTGCAGCGATGAGAAGTGCGCTGAATGAGGATACCCGGAGTTGAAAAGCCAGATAATTTTGTTTGCCTCCTATGGTGGCCAGTAATGGAGTCTGCCAGGTGAGCTCACCATGCAAACCGGAAGAACTGACTTTAAAAGTAACCATAAACCAACCAAACCTGCTGTTGCTGAGTTGATTCCAGCTCATAGCAACACCACAGGACAGGATTTCCAAGGATCTACTCTTTATGGAAGCCTACTCCCACATCTTTCTGCCATAGAGCAGCTGGGGGGTTCAAACCACCAATGTTTGGATCAGCAGCCAAGCATGTTAACCACTGTACCACCGGGGCTACTAAACACAGATCATAATGCCCCTGAAATGATATATTGCATTAAATTTCAGTTGGAAGCAGGTATGTGCATTTTTCTGGGGGAGAAGTTTCTATCTTTTAATCAGACATTTCCCCAAAAAAATAAAAATTATGTATATCGATATAGATATTATTAGGAGCTCTGGTAGCATAGTGCCTAAGGCACTTGACTGCTAACCAGGCTGGTGGTTCACCAGCCACTCCTCGGAAGGAAGGTTGGGCAATCTACTTTTGTAGTGACACTGCCTCGGAAACCCAAGGAGGGGTTGCTATGATCAGGTCTGGCTTGACAGCATACAACAACAACAACAACAATAGATATCATTGCCATTGAGTTGATTCTAACTCATAGCAACCCTATAGGAAAGAGTAGAACTACCCCATGGGATTTCCAAGGCTGTAACTCTTTACGGAAGCAGATTGCTTCATTTTTCTCTCACGGAGCAGCTGGTAGATTTGAACTAACGACCTTTTGGTTAGCAACTTAAGGCTTTAACCCCTACTCAAGTAGAGCTCCTTTCAGACACACAAAAGAGACAATAAACCTGTTCCCATCAAATCAATTCTCGCTCATGGCGGCCTCATGTGATACAGAGGGGTCCTTGGCTGTGATCTTTATGGAAGGGGATCACCAGGTCTTTCTTCTGCAGTATTGCTGTGTGTTTGAACTGCCCACCTTTAAATTAGTAGTAGAGCACAAACCACTTGGACCACCCACGTCCCCAAATAGACTAGATCCCCAAAACAATCTGTTCTTGGTCATCTCCTTCATGCTTGCACAATCTCCACTTTCTCTCTGGAATGATTTTCTTTTCTTTTCTCTGGTTCTTCTTATGACAAAATCATACTCTTCCTTCAAAACCCAAGCCAAACATCACTTGTTAATGAAACAATTTGAAGTTGGCCATTGGAATACTTTGTTCCTCTTCTGGACTTCAGCAGCACTTTTCTACATCTTAAAATAGCAATAAAGTCACACTGTAACAAGGATATTGCCCATGTAGCTAAACTCAGTCCAGAGGCAAAGATTTAGTGCTATCACTCCAATACCTCCTTAGCCTAAGGTCTTGGGTCATTAGTATCCTGAGAACCCTGGTGGTGTAATAGTTAATCAGTTGGCTGCAAATCGGAAGGCCAGCCGTTCAAACCCACCAGCTATTGCATGGGAGAAAGATGTGGCAGTCTGCTTCTGTAAAGACCACAAGCCTTGGAAACCCTAAGAGGCAGTTCCACCCTGTGTGATAGGTAGCTATGAGTTGGAATAGACTCAATGGCAACGGATTTGGTTTTGGTTTTGGTTTTGGTATCCAAGGTGCTGTGCTGAGAGCAATTCCTGTTTTCATACCTGAAGGACCGAGTAATCCTTTAGACAGGTCAATCTTTTTCTGAGTGAAGGTTTTTTTGCAGTTCCTTTAACTTTTTTGGGAGTCTATGCCCTTATCCAAAGTGATTCCCCAACCTTGCAGGTGCATTCTGGTTTTGAGTTTGCTCCCAGCGTTCTTGCTATTTGCAGCACCGAGAAATCTCCGGATGAGGCTGTCCGCATTGTTCTCCACTGTCTTCGCCTCCTCAATCTTCCAAGGGAAGGGTGAAGGGGTAACCAGTTGAGTCCATTCTCCTGAGTAGCTCCCACCAGCAAGATGGAGCTGCTATGACAGAATCCTTTGGAGCTACAAGCAGACCATTTGCATAAATCTATTCCTTGATTTGTTTTTTTCTTGATTTAGCATTCTTCTGCATTGATGTTTCCTTGGATAGTTGAGTATCTTATTTGTGACACAGTGAATTACTTGGTATGGCTTTTCTAACCAGTCCTTGTGACTCCTACCAGATTATTGGGTGGGGCCATGCAAATAAGTTGTATGGAATTCTAATGTGGGAATTGGTTAGCTATGTCATTCTGCTATGCTTAACATGAGCCCTTCTAGAGGCAGAGGGGGGATCTCACTGCCATCAACAGACAATAGCTGGAGGTGGAGAGCAGTGGAGCCCATCCTCAGATTTGAGATCCCTGCACTGGGCCTCTTCAGCAGAGACGCCTGGCTGAGAGATGTCAGCAGTGGAACCAAGAGCCACAAGACGGAATGGTGAGCTTGCTGGCCCATGGGACAAAGAAGTTGAGTGCCTTTGGGCAGGACACTTGCTGGCAGAGTGGGGTGCACCTAGGTGTACCTATCAGTAGAGCTGAAAGAGCTTTGTAACACTTGCCCGAACAGGGCAGGGCACAGGCCGAGAGGCCAAGGGCCAGAGAGGCATGCCTGAGGACACAGCAGAGGGGAGACTGTCCTGATCAAAGAACTGCATCAGAGTGTTCCTGTACCTGAGTTGTAGCCTGTTACTTCCCTAATAAATCCTATCATCATAAGTATTGTGTGAGTTCTGTGTGGCCATTACAACAAATTATCAAACCCAGCAGAGAAGTAGTGAATCCTGTGGGAGGGACAGTTGGTGTCAGAACTGGTAAAACGGCGTGTCTGGCCTCATAAGAATAAGGCTTGGGCTGTTGATGGTGACTCTATTTCCCCCTCGTGATGTTGAAGAAAGTCAGAAGATGCTGCCCCCAAGCCCCTTTTGTGGTGTTTTAAGGATTTATAGATGGTTAAATGAATTTTTATTATGCCCAAAGTGCAACCCTGTGATTTTTGTATTGGTTTATGATTAAATCAATAGTTATATGTTAAGTAACAGCTTGATGCCAAGGGTAGAGCAGAAACAAGACAAGTCCTTGCCTCTGGGGATTTATATTGACATCTTGGGTGTCATCTTGGATATCAAAGAGGCGTTGTATCAATGGGTGGATGATATATTTATATCTAATATATTTCTTGGTGCCATCTGAGGTATATCAATGAACAAACTGCATTGAGTAAAAAAGGATAAAATTGGCATTGTAGTATATTTTTCTGTGTAATAGTAAAACATTGCAGGAGGTCATAAGAGGTCTTTAGTTTTTCGTTTTAAGTCTCTGGATGGTGCCAATGGTTAACATGCTTGGATGCTGACCAAAGGCTGAAAGATGGAGACCAACCACCCAGAGGAACCTTGGAAGGATGGCCTGATGATCGACTTCTCAGCCAGTGAGAATGCTGAGGAGCACAGCTCTATGTGGAGACCAGCAATGAGTGGCTCCTGTTTGTTCATTGTTTTGTGGTGAAGATATCACCTAGTAACAGAGAGGGCAAAAAAGCCATAGTGGAATTCATTGTCAGCCTCTTCCACTGGTTGCCTTTGTAATCTCAGACAAGCTTGCTCACATTTCTGGGCCTTAGTTTTCCTCACCTGCGTCACAGGGAGTCCATCCCCTCAAAGGGTCTGATATGAGGATGAGTTGTGAATGCCTATGTGATACAGTCTAGAAGAGTTCTCCCAGCTGCCAACTAGGAATATTTTGATGAACTTCTTGTCCCCAGATACTCACCAGTCTTTCTGTCTGAGGTGACCTGGTCTGTGTGAACTCCAAATTTTTTAAATAAATGTTAAAAAGAGAGTTTGGGTCTAAGACATCCAACAAAAGCCACTTCCCTGTCTGTCCGTCCATCCCAGCCAATCACTAGCCAACTCAGAGTGTTGGAGAGACTTAGTCAGGGTGTCTTAGTCAGTGGAAGTTGAACTTTCGACTTCACACCCTGCACTGCTTCTGAAATCAAATTTGCAGCATTAAATGAAATCATCATGATGATAATCACCTTTTTTGTTTCCCAGATTATTTAATTTATTCTACATAATGAGCCACTTTCTCCCTCTGGGGAAACCCAGGATTCATTGATTCATAATTGATTCACTGTCAGATTATCCAGTGAACAAGGTAAGCACAGGCTTACTTGTGCTTACTTATAAACCTGTAGTGAAAATTTTGCCATGGGTTTCTCCACAACTGCAGAGTTACGCATGGGAGTCCACCTGCTCACCTTGAGTATTGGGTGATCGCCTCTGCCCATGAAAGAATCAGGCATGTGATCCTCTGGGCTGAAGGAGACAGAGGCCATGGTCACGGCCACAGCCCCTGACAAAGCTCCGTGAGGTGGCACCTACTGAAAACCCCAATCAGGCATTCACAAAACACGGCACCTGTGCTTCTAACTCCTGAATTCTAATGAAAATAATGCATCAAGCAGCCTTTAAAGAATGTACTTTGGTGTGAAATCTTGTTTTTTCTTGTTTTATTTTTCCTTGCTTTTTCCCATCGCCAGGCTGCCCTGCATCACATTGTGCTTTAAGAAAATAGAAAGGCTTCGTTAGCCAGGCAGTATCTGTAACAGATGTCAGTTCAAACTGCATACCCTAAGAGAAGCTAACGACACCCTCGGCAGCCAGAAATGAACACATCCTGAATCCAACAACACAAACACATCCATGGGGCTATCCTGGCCGATTGGACCCTGCATTGCAAAGTGCTTGAGTGCATGTGTAATAAAGAGAGATGTATATTGCAACACCCCAGGAGTTCATTTCTGTCAATCAATGGCTAGGATTCACTTTGAGGATATAACCTAAAGGTGTTTTTGAATGACTGGACATTTGGAAGCCTGGTTTGAAACATGCATTTAAATGGGCGAGGAATGTTTTAAAAGCTTTCTAACCATCTGAAGCTGTTGTTCTGAAAACAGCATTTCAGTGTCCTATTCACCATTCGATTTTCAGAAGGGGAGCCTGATGCTTAGCAGGGTGGGGTGAACTGTTGCACTAACACGTATGGCAAGCTAACAACAGAACAGAGGGTGGGGTTCTCCAACCTGGGCTATTTTGTGTTCTTCACTATGGGATGCTTAATAGTGAAGGCATAGCATTAAGACAGATGGGTGCTGTCAAGTCTAAGAAAAGATTCCAAAAGAACCCCAGAAGAAGAAGAAAGCTCACTTAAGGAAGCCTGTTTGGTTCAGACATAGGTGTGGAGCACAGAGGAGAAAGGGAAATAGAGGGGATTGAGTTTTTCTTTGAATTTTCATCATGACAGGAAAAAAAAAGAAGAAGAAGAAGAAAGATATAGGGGGTACAGAGGAAAGCAAACTGTAGACCAGGCTGCAGTCACAGGCAGGAACAGGGGAGATTTTTGCAGCAAAAATGTAAAGGAAAAACATCCTAAATTCAGCCTCCGACTCACTGCATCCTTGTGTGTGCGGAGTAGAGACCATAGGGCTTCCATATCGGCGGCCTTTTAGGAGCAGATTGCCAGACCTTGACACTGGGTGGTCTTGAGCAACCAACTTTCCAGTTAGTAGTTGAGCACTTAACCATTTGTGTTACACAGGGACTGAATTCAGAATACTGAGATGTAATTTGAGACTTCACCACCTACTTGCTGTATAGGTAAACTAGGGAAGTTTATGTGTTTTATTTAGAATAAACAGATGACACAAACTTGCTTGCTGAAAGTGAGGAAGACTTGAATCACTTACTGATGAACATCAAAGATTACAGCCTTCAGCAGGGATGACACCTCAACATGGAGAAAACAAAAATCCTTGCAGGTAGGACAACAAGCTCCATTAGGATGAATTGAGAAAAGATTGAAGTTGTCAAGGATTTCATTTTACTTGGATCCACAATGGACTTCATGGAAGCAACAGTAAAGAAATCAAACAACATATTGCATTGGGCAAATTTGCTGCAAAAGATCTCTCTCGAGTGTTAAGGAACAAAGATATCACCTTGAAGACTAAGGGTGCTTGACCCAAGCCATGATGTTTTCAAAAGCCTCATATGTATATGAGAGCTGAACAGTGAATAAGGAAGACCAAAGGAGAATTGATGCATTTGAATGGTGGTGCTGGCAAAGAACGTGGAATGTACTGTGGACCGCTGTAATAACGAACTAATCTGCCTTGGAGGAAGTACAGCCAGTATGCTCCTTAGAAGTGAGAATAGCCAGCGACTTCTTCTCTAGTAACTTGGTCCTGTTGTCAGAAGGGGCCAATCACCCTGGTAAAGCAGAGGTTCAGTGAAATAGGGGAAGACCCTCAAGGAGATGCATTGACACAGTGGCTGCAACAATGGGCTCAGACACAGCAGTGATTGTGAGGATGGAGCAGGACCAAGGTTTC
>NW_006921616.1:4357306-4358843 GCF_000298275.1 Orycteropus afer afer
AACTCATTTGACCAAAAGATAAGGCAGGCATAAAGGAATACTAGCACATGTGTTGTTAAGAGGCATTTTGGTGTCCATTCTTGATGAAGAAGCAAACTTGTTCATTGTGCAAATGCTCTCACCCATCAAACATCGGCTTGCCTCCATTTCTGTGCCTTTGGGTACTAAGTGAATTAGGAAAAGGAAAATTAAAGCCAAGGAACCAAAACTCAAGCTCACTTCTGGAAAAATATTTATAAAGGTAGAAATGTCACACTGTCGGCAAAGAGGAAGTTCTAGACAATGCAAAAAGGAAGAGTTCCGAAATTAAAATAGCTCAAACAATGCAGACATTCCCTTCTTATGCCATGGCAGGTCAAAAGAGCACAGTCGGCAAAGTCCATTTCTGGCCTCACTGACGTGAACACACTTATCCGTATCTCATTTGTGTCTGTGCTTATGACTATCAACACTTAAACATGTTGCCCATGGTTCAGCATGATTTTTTTTTTTTCATGTTTCCCAAATGTTCATCCCAGCTTGGTTCCCGCAGGCTCACTTTAGCATGTGAGGAAGAAGTGGCCACTGATGACAAGTACACCACATTAATCTGGACCATGGAGAGAGAGATACAGCTAAATATTGCATGGAGAGGAAGCAAAACCACTATGCTTTATTCAGACCACTGCCCATGCCAGTCCCTGTAGTAAGCACTTTCTATGTATGGACTCATCACATGTTAAATCACCTCGTTGGACTAGGAATGAATATCGTATGTGTCTTACCAATGAGGAGCCTGATACTCAGATAAATGTCATTGAGCCAGGAAGGGTCAGAGAGGGGCCTCACAGGCAGGTGGACTGACACCAGAGCCTACACACTGGGCCGTGTCACAGTAGCCCTCACCTGCATGCCACAGCACAATAGGGAGGATGAGAAGCGGCTGGGAGTCTTTCATTGCCAGGCTCCATAGCCTGTGCACTGTGGAATATACTAAGTGGTACTGAGGTAAGCCGTACAGGGTAGGAAGAGCTCAGTCTACTAGACCATCAGGGAGCCAGGCTTGAGGTAGTTCAACCTCCTTCAAGTCCATTTGCTCCCACCCACCCGTCAAGGCACTATGGGAAAGAAAGGGTGTGGATTTAGGGTGGTGGCATGTAAGAGTAGATCCAGCTACCAGGACTGCAGGATCTGGAGCCCACCACACACAGAACTTATCTGTGACTGTTCTCGACCACACTGTGAGCCTAAGGAGCAAGACCTCATCCAGGCAGCCAAAAGGTGGGAGGTGTGCGAACTTTTGATCAGTGCCTGAACCAACATAGGATCACTGAATACCACAGACTCGAGAATTCAATGCTAGTCTTTATTAAATGTGTATCTGAGAGGAAGAAAATTATTAATTTTGTTTACAGTGACATTTGTGAGTACAACAATAAAGTTCATTAATATTCTATTAATACTGTTAAAGTTGGGTAGCATAGTGTATGTTATGCATGCTACAATTAGATTACTGGAAAATTTTTGTCTAACTTGGTAATAGCATTTTCCTTCAAAT
>NW_006921616.1:4360798-4362419 GCF_000298275.1 Orycteropus afer afer
GTCAGACAGTAACTAGAATAATTATGTACCACTACTCACTGCCATCAAGTCGATTCGACTCATAGCGACCCCTCCTTGGGCTACTGAGGCAGTATCTCTATCTTCCTTCCTCATCTTCCTTCCAAGAGTGGCTGGTGGGTTTGAACCGCCAGCCTTCTGATTAGCAGTCAAATTCCTTGGGCTCTACACCACCAGAGCTCCCTGTGTACCACTATGTATCTGATTTTCACTAGGAAGCAAACAGAATAAAATATTGAAAGTTAGAGTGCTTTTTTTTTAAGTAAGAGATTAATGTAAAGTTTTCTTATTTCCTCATGTTGATTTGAATTGCAGTATTATTATTATTTTATATATTGCTAAAAGAAACATCAAGTTCAACATCACACAATAGTGAATTTCTAGCTTATAATAAGTAATAGCTTATAATAGGAATCATGTGCCAAGGTATAAAATCTTTTATGTTGGCATGTATTCTAATAGCAGATAATGGTTTTCAGCCCATTAAAGAATGGATAATGTGGAAAGTCCATTTTCTTTGTAGTAGTTTTAAAGATAGGCAGTTATAAAAGTGGATTTCATGAAAAAGGATATTTTTACTAGCTTTAATCATAAAATATAAGTGTCGAAAAGCCTAGGGGACAAAATAAATACAAGTCAAACCAATGAGGAATCGCTGGCTCTCTCCTTCAATAAAGACAAAAACTGTAAGAAAGAGAAAAACACTTTCAGCTTAGAATTTTAGCCAACAGTTTAAGGAGGCTTGTTGCTGTTGTTGTTAGTTGCCATTAAGCAGACTTTGACTCACCATGACTCTATGTACAACGCAACAAAGCATTGCCTGGTTCTGTTTTGCTATGCCAGAGCCCATCATCGCAGTCACTGTGCCAACCCACTGCACTAAGGATCTTCCCCTTTTTCGCTGACCCTCCACTTTACCAAGGATTATATCCTTCTCCATAGACTAGTCCCTTCTGACAACAGGACCAAAGTACTAGAGAAGAAGTCTGGCCATTCTAGCTTTTAAGGAGCATTCTGGTTGTATTTCTGCCAAGACAGATTTGTTCGTTCTTCTGGAGTCCATGGTATTTGCAGTATTTGTCAACACCACAATTCAAAGGCATTGATTCTTCTTCGATCATTGTTATTCATTGTCCAGCTTTCACATACATATGAGGTTATGGAAAATACCATGGCTTGAATCAGGCACACCTTAGTCTTCAAAGTGACGTCTTTACTCTCTGTCACTTTAAAGAGGTCTTTTGAAGCAGATTTGCCTGGTGCAATAAGTCGCTGATTTCTTGATTGCTGCTTCCATGATGATTGATTGTGGATCCAATTAAAACAAAATCTTTGACAACTTCAATCTTTTCTCCATTTATTGTGATGTTCCTTATTGGTCTGGTTGTGAGGATTTTTGTTTTCTTTATGTTGAGGCATGACTGTACTGAAGGCCATAGTCTTTGATCTTCATCAGTAAGTCCTTCAAATCTCCACTTTCAGTGAGCAAGGTTGTGTCATCTGCATATCACAGGTTGTTAATGAGTCTTCTTCCAATCTTGCTGCCGTGTTCTTCTTCATATAGTCTAGCGTCTTGGATTGTTTTTTCAGCATACTGAATGAA
>NW_006921616.1:4362979-4364215 GCF_000298275.1 Orycteropus afer afer
CTTCCGTCGAGTCAGATCCGACCCATAGCAACACCTCATTGGGTTTCTGAGACAATAGCACTACGGAAGTAGATTGTCAGATCTTCTGAGGAGTGGCTAGTGGATTTGAACCACCAGCCTTCTATTGAGCAGTCAAATGCCTTAGGCACTACATTGGTTCTTGATCATATGCTACCTCCTGAAATGGTTGAACATTGAGCAATACTTTTTAGCACAGTGACTCTATGTATTCCTTCCATCTTCTTTTGAGGCTTCCTGCATCTTTCAATATTTGGCCCATAAAATCTATCACATCCTGCAACTCAAGGCTTGAATTTTTCCTCAGTTCTTTCATTTTGAGAAATGCCAAGCTTGTTCTTGCCTTTTGGTTTGCTAATTCTAGGGCTTTGCAGATTGCATTATAATACTTTACCTTGTCTTCTCTATCCACCCTTTGAAATCTTCTGTTCAGCTCTTTTATTTCATAATTCCTTCCACTTGTTTTAGTTACTCTTTGTTCAAGAGCACATTTCAGAGCCTCTTCTAAATCCATTTTTGTTTTTTCTTCCTTTCCTGTCTTTTTAATCACCTTTTGCTTTCTTCAGGTACGATGTTGTTGATGTCATCCTACAATTTAAGGAACCTTAAGCCTATCCATTACTTCACCCTATGTGACAGAGTGGCCATGTTAGTTAACTTTCCAGAAAATTATCTCTTCATTTAATCTAGGTGAAAGGGTCCCTTGCACCATCTCATCTCCCATTCCACAGATCCCATGACTATAATGACAGAGCCCTCCTCCCCTCCCCTCCCATCTTTGGAGAACTACATAAGTTTAATGAGATCCCAGTCCCTAATTGTGCCAGTCCTGAATCGCTCCTATAATTTCTCAAATTCTCAGAGCTTCTTCCTTATGATCTTTTCTGTGGCCACATACTGACCCTACACATGTTAGCCATGTTCCTTCCAGGCCCCTAGGAAGTGACACTCACCTTCATCATTGGTCTCTACTCAATGGAAACCCAATGGATCACAATGATCTGACTTATAACTGATGATGGAGATGTCGCAGGACCTGGTAGTATTTCCTTCCCTTGTACATACAGTTGCCGTGAGTTAGGAGTTGACTCAATGATAACTAACGACAAAACTAGAAATTCTTTCATCCTAGGTACTTCAGTGATTTTATGCTTTCCTGAAGATTAATGATGTCATGAAAGGATTCATGTCTTATATCTCACCCTCACATTTTCACCT
>NW_006921616.1:4366160-4376631 GCF_000298275.1 Orycteropus afer afer
GCCTTCTGGTTAGCAGTCAAATGTCTTAGGCACTACGCCACCAGAGATCCCTGCTATAACAATAAAGGGTGTTATAACAATAGCATTCTGTGTGCACTTACGATGTCCTGGACATTGTTTCTAAATACTTTCTTTTTTTTCTTTCGGTTAGCTCATTTAAGCCTCAGAGGAACCTCATGACCCACATCCTGTTATTGTCTCTATTTTATGGTTAAAAAGTTGTTTGTTAGGTGCCATTGAGTTGGTTCTGACTCATAGTGACTCTACGTACAACATAGAGAAACACTGACCAGTCCTGCATCCTCCTCACAATCATCGCTGTGTTTGAGCCCATTGTTGCAGCTACTGTGTCAATGCATCTCGTTGAGGGTCTTCCTGTTTCACTGACCCTGTACTTTACCAAGCATGATCTCCTTCTCCAGGGACTGCTCCCTCCTGATAACGTGACCAAAGTACGAAAGGCGAAGTCTCCCCACCCTCACTTCTAAGGAGAATTCTGGCTGCATTTCTTCTGAGACAGACTGGTTCCTTCCTTTGGTAGTCCACAGTATAGTCACTGTGCTTTGCCAACACCATAATTCAAATGCATCAAATCTTCATTGGTTTTCCTTATTCGTTGTCCAGCTTCCACATCCTATGAGGCAAGTGAAAAGATCATGGCTTGGATCAGGCAACTTTACTCTTCAAAGTGAAAGAAGCTGAGGGACTAAAATTAGCCCAAATCACATTACTTACTGGTAAATGGTGGAACCAGTATTTGAACCCACAGAGTCTTAAGTTACATCATGCTATACAACAGAAATAGGAAATACTTGCTTCTGAGTGGTAGCACAGGGGAGGAGAGATTTCACAAGCAAGATGTATTTGATATGTTTTGAAGAATGAGTGTAATCTGATCCAGTGATAAAGGGAGAAGGACATCACAGGGATAAATAGACTAGGATGAGCAAAAGCAAGGAGGTGTAGACGTGCTTGATAAATTCAAGAGATAGCTTGTAGTTCAGTAGTAGTGTGTTCAGAGATAGAGAAAAGAATCAATTTCTGCAACAATTTCAAGTGCTTTTTCTCAGCCCAAAATTGTGTGTGTGTTTTAAAGATTGTGGATTCTTTCAATGCTAACTCATATGCTGTTTTATTTTTTCACATTTTCATCACAAATATTTGTATTTAGCAGCATTAAGTCACATGCAACATGCAAGATGTTCCCAAAGTTCACAATTCTGTAACATGAAGTGAGTGGATGCTTATGTATGAATGGATCAGATTGGCAGTATATATGATCAGTTTTGCTAAATAAAGTATTATTTTCCTCTAGATGCAAATGGGTAGGCTGAAGACACTAGCTCAGATAATGAGCAAACAAACTAACGTGCAATGAAATCATTTTCATTCTGGGTAAGCCCAACTGCTTCACTTCATTAGTTTTTAATTAAACCTCTGACTGATTAAGTTCTCCATCTCTTTCCCACAAACCTCCTTCGCTTATAACTTTTCCTTCATTTGGTCCTTTGCAGTCTCCAAGAAGAGCGAAAGGCAGTTTTGCTCGAACGCATTCTGGGATCTTCTTTGTGCACATCATCTATTATTTTTAGGTTAAAATACAATGCAAAACAAAACAAAATAAGCAAACAAAAAATCAGAAGAGCAATTCAGCCAGATGAGAATAAAATGCATAGACTATTGTAAAGGTACAGACAAAGTGGCAGCCCAGCACCCAGTCATTAGGGCCATGGGCTCCCTCAGAGTGCCTCAGGGTCTTAAGACAAGTGCTTGACCATAGATGAGAAGCTTCCTGAGCTTCTGAACCTGATCCTGCTAGTTCTTAAGGACAAAGGATGGGAAAGAGTTCAGCTTCCTTAATTGACAGTGCAGAGAGATGGCAGAGCCTGATCTTGCAACTAGAACCACTTCACGAGCCCCGGCCCTGTGCCAGACACATTGAGGACCCCTCTGGCTCTCCTCTTTCTGTGCACTCACTGTGGAATGTCCACTCAGAACCTCCAGTATTCTGTTCATTTACATCATGCTCCAGACCCCAGTATTCCCCCAAGGGCCCAAGTGGGCTTACAAAGCCAACCTCTTCCCCACCTGCTTTCCAGAGGGAGAGCTCGGCTGCTGGGCCAGAGGGGTAGCCAAAGAGTGGCTGCTGGGCAGGTGCTTGGAGCTTGTACTTGTCGTTGTGCTGTTCACTGACCTGCATGCAATGCCCTCCTTGTGCAACCCGAGCAACCATGAGAAGAGCAGACGGAAGTTCCACAAGATGGAGGCTTTCGGTCACACTCTTGCTCTAGCTTAAGTGTGGGCACTCTGCCAAGTGCTGCCCAAACCCAAACCCAAACCACTGTCATTGTGTCCATTCCCACTCACAGCAACCCCATTGTATGGTATCCAAGGCTGTAAATCTTTACAGAGCAGACTGCCTCATTGTTCTTCCATGGAGTGGCTGGTGGGTTGAAACACTGACCTTCTGGTTAGCAGCCAAATGCTTTAACCACTGCGCCACCAGAGCTCCTAAGGTACTGCTCACAAAGTTTAGTTAAAAGAAATAAATAAAAACAAAAGACCGCAGCTATCCCACCATATTTTCTTTAGAAGTTGAATTCAGTATTCATTAATTCACTCTTTGTCTTTCATTTGTTATTTATGGGACAAATATTTACTCCAAACCAGCATGTGAGCTTTTGCTGAGTAGGAGTCAGGAGAGAGAATAACCAGATATACAGGAGCAATACATGGGAGTTGTGAGCTTCTGGAAGCCAGGGGAGACGAGTTTTAAGGAGGAGGAAGTGGTCAACAGGGATGTTGCCCGGAGGCCTCAGATTGTGAAGATGCAGGCTGCTCCAGGGCTCAGCAGGAGGGTCACTGGGACTTCACCAGGAGAGGGGCTAGTGAGGTGGTGGAGAGGGAAGCCATGTTGGAATGGTTTGAAAGTAAGTGGACAATGAGGCCCTGGTCATCGTGGGTGTGCCTTACTCTTGATTTGTTCTCTGAAGTTCAGTGGGAATACACTGAAGTGGTGGGAGGTGGGACTTGGAATCCCACATGAGACATGAGACAACGTATTGCTTATGACATGTGCCTTTGTGTGGGACTTGGGTCTCCTGCACATTCCATTTCAGTACCAAAATGCCTGTCTTCAGGTTTAGCAATAGGACAGTTTTTAGACAGGAGATCAATAGCCAGTTCCACCCACTCCTCTCTTAATTATGTAACTATCCACAGAGCCATTCCAAGAACAAGCAGGGGAACTCTTTTCTCCCTACATTTAGCTGGGAGAATTCTATCCCCTAAGTAGACTTATCTTGCTCCCTAAATTTTAATTTATTAGCTACTTCACCTGAAAGCAATCACCCTTGGAATCAATTCTCCAAATCAAACATCCACCTTTTCAATTGAGACGAAGAACTACACCAGGGGAGCACAATTATGTTCTCCTTTAGAAAGTGGAGACATTACAAAGACAAGACTGTGTCTCTCGTCATCTGAGCTGCACCGCGGATGAGGTTGGGTTGGGGCCGTGTAAGCCTGAGGACCATTCTCGCTCCCCTGGGGAAATTGTCGCAACCCTCCACCCTGTATTAACGAGAATTAACAGCAGATACTTGAGACCTGCAAGCGCGAAGGTCATTGGTTCTGACGGTGCTGTGGTTTTCTACAGTATCCAATTGCAGGACATCTATGGTTCTACCAAGGCTTTACCAGCACGTATCTCCTGAACCCTGGTGTGCCGTTCTGTGAGTCTGTTAGGGAGGTCTGCTCTGAAATATATGGGGTCACCATGAATCCTAAGTGACCATTGGGCAATCGGTTTGGGTTTTTCTGTTTTTGTTTTAGGACGATACTGTGCTTTCTTTTTCATAAACTTGTCCTAAGCACAGACATCTGATGGTGAACTCCATACCTAGGTAATATTTTTAATCTCTCAGAAATGTTCATGAGGTGAACATGGACGAAGATGAGTGTGTGCTATGAATGAGCTGCTTTTGCTTTTTCCCTGAACATTTGAACTTTTCAGAGATTTGGCTTAAGCTTGTGGAGACCCTAGATAACAGAAACAGTGGAGAGTTCCATAGATCCTGACTGCTTACACTTCCCTTTCTCTGACATAAGGATCCCCAGTGGAACAGTGGTTAAAGTGCTCAGCTGTTAACCTAAAGATCCATGGTTCGGTTCCACCAGCTGCTTCATGGGAGAAAGATGAGGCAGTCAGCTTCATGAAGATTCCAGCCTTGGAAACCCTATGGGGCAGTTCTACTCTGTCCTAGAGGGTTGCTACAAGTTGGAATCCTCTCAAGGGCATTGGGTGGATTCTCCTACAGGAACTCTACTCAGAGTCCTCAGGGCTGTTTACAATCATTCTCACCTTGCAGGGGGTAACTCGTGTCCTGGGCAAAGCTCTTTCACTGCCTTGGGCCTCTATACTTCTCTCCTTGGAGAACTGAGCAGGCCAGGTGAGTATCTGAGAGCCTGTCCTCTTCTTTGTGAAGGAAAAAAAAAAAGGTGATTATTATGATGATCTAGTAATCTTTTTCTATTACTATGATTTAGAAGGAGCTCTGGTGGCACAGTGGTTAAGACATTCAGCTGCTAACCAAAAAGTTCCAACTCACCAGCCACTCAATGGAAGAAAGATGAGGCAGTCTCTTTCTGTAATGATTTTCAGCCTTGAAAACTCTATAGGGCAGTTCCACCATGTGCTATAGGGTCACTATGAGTTGGAGTTGACTTGATGGCAGTGACTGTGGTTTTATGTTGATTTACCACCCAAGCAGCTGACACAGTGGTGTGCAAGGCAAAGAAAGGATGGGACATTTTACGGAGCATATGTTTCATTGGGCAGAAGAAGGTAGAAGAAAAATCTCAGCTACGATGGTCTAGATGAGGCTTGCCTATCCCTTCATGTTAAGTGATGCTTCTTTGTACATCATCACAGGACTTACCAGTAAAAACCAGTTGGTGTGGAGCTGATTCTGACGCCAGCAACCCCATATGTGTCAGAAGAGAGCTGTGCTTCATCGGATTTTCAACGGCTGTTTTCAGTGAAGTAGCACCCCAAGCTTCTCTTCCAAGGCACTTCAGGATAAGACTGGAAGATCGGACCTTTTGGTCAGTGACCAAGCACATTCAACATTTGCACCACTAAGGGACTCCACACAGGTTGGTAGAGGGTAGAATTCCACAGGTTCACAGAATGGTCAGAGAATCAAAACAATAGTTTTGGAGCAAAATTTAGTAACCCACTGCAGAGGGAAAACAAGTATGCTTCAATCTTATGTACCAGAGATAACACAGAGAATATATGGGATGTGAAACAAAGGAGCTACTTCTAGTGGGACAGGGAAAAAAAGGATAAAAAAAATGAAAACATTCCGCATGCTGATTTACTCCGTAATTGATTAACACTACGTATAGTGTACCAAGGAGGGGTCACTATGAGTCGGTCCGACTCGATGGCACATAACAACAACAACAGCAACATAGTGTACCAAAGAAGGCTGGTGGTTCAAACCCACCAGCCACTCCTTGGAATGAAGTTTGAGCAATCTACTTCCATAGTGATACTGCCTTGGAAATCCAAGGAGGGCTCGCTATGAGTCAGGACCAACTCGACGGCAGTGAGTTTTTGTTTTTGTTTTTGTTTTTGTTTTTGTTTTTGTTTTGTCATAGTGTACCCAAAAGAATTGGTTGACGTTAAGCTATTTTGGGTTGTCTCATATAAACAAGAACTGATGACCTTGAAGAAAGAAGTCCAAAGTGCACTGAGGGGACTGACAAAAAAACAATGCTCCAAAAATTAACAGAATACTAACTGAGATGTTTCAACAGTTGGAGGCAAAGCTGAATGGATGCACTCACTCTCCTATGCCAAGAAATTTGAAACACAGTTTCCTGGCTAACTGACTGGAAGTGGTTATATCTGTGCCCTTCCCCAAAGAAAAGCGACCCAACAGAATATGGAAATTATCGAACAGTATCATTAATGGCACATGCAAGTGAAGTTTTATAGAGGAAAATTAAAAAAATGGTTGCAGGAGTATATCGACAGACAACTGCCAGAAATTCAAGCTGGATTCAGAAGAGAATGTGGAATGGGGACATCATTGCTGATGCCAGATGGATCTTGACTGAAATAAAGAATACTCAAAAGGTGTTTTCCTGTGCTTTATTGACTATGCAGAGGCATTTGACTGTGTGGATCATAATAACAAATGGATAACATTATGAAGAATGAAAATTCCAAAACACTTAATTGTGCTCACGGAGAACTTGTATTTAGACCAAACAAGGGGATACTGTTTGTTTTAAAATTAAGAAAGGTGTGTATCAGCATTGTATCCCATACTTATTCAATCTGTATGCTGAGAAAATAATCTAAGAAGGTGGACTATATGAAGACGAATGTGGCATCAGGATTGGAGGAAGATTCATTAAGAACTTACAATATGCAGATGACACAATGTGGCTTGCTGAGAATAAAAATTCTCATAACTAAACCAATAAGCAACATCACAATAAATGGAAACAAAGATTGAAGTTGCTAAGGATTCATTTCCACAATCAACACCCATGGAAGCACCAGTCAAGAGATCAGATAGCGCATTGCATTGGGCTAATCTGCTTCGAAAGATCTCTTTAAAGTCACTTTGAAGACAAAGGTGCACCTGACCCAATCCATGGTATTTTCAGTTGAATCATAGACATGTGAAAGCTGGGCAATGGATAAGAACGATGGAAGAAAAACTGATGCATTTGAATTATTATGTCGGCAAAGGATGCTGAATACACCATGGGACCATGGATTACCAGAAGAACAAACAAATCTGTCTCTGAATAAGTACAGGGAGAATCCTTCTTAGATCTGACAGTGACAATGACAATATTTTGTCTCATGCACTTTGGACATCTTATCAGGAGGGGTCAGTCACTGGAGTAGGACATCATGCTTGGTAAAGTTGGGGGTCGGTGAGAAAAGGGGAAGACCCTCAATGAGACTGATTGACACAGTAATTGCAACAATCAACTCAAAGATAGCAATGATTGTAAGGATGCCTCAGAACCAGACAGGGTTTCCTTTGGTTATACATAGAGTCACTGTGAGTTGGGACCAACTCAGTGGCACCTCACAAGAACAACATAGTTGAAAATCATCACTACCTCCTATAACAAACATGCTTTAAGACTATAAATGATCAAACCTTACAATTTGAATATAAAAATGAACGTTTTACTTTAAAAAAGTTTTTAAAATTTCATTTTCATTTCATTTCAAGTCTGCAAAGGTGGTGTTTAAAGAGCTATGCTTCAAATAGAAAAAAAGAAGCACCCTTGTCTTGTAATTTGCTCTAGAGCTCTCACCTCCTTCCATGGGATTCAGAAAACACAAGTGACAGAATTTATAACTTCAAATCTGTGGCACTGAAATTCATGCTTCTTTGTTATCCTTGCATCAAATTGGTTAGTCTGGATATAGGTGATTTGCTTAGTGACCCAGGTCATCAATAGTCTATATTTTTCAGCTTTCTTATCTACCCAGAGAAGTAAATTTATGAAATATTACGTGAATAAATCAAGGATTTTAGGCCCACATGTTGCTTCATTGTTTCCTTTTTAATTAAAGATAATTTTCTTTTTAGGGGGAGGCTTAAGGCCCATTGTAGTTAGTTGTTTTTATTGAATTAGGGCAGTTCCTATTATCAATCTGACATACATAAAGTAGTAATCACAGCAGTCTTCAAGGAGGCTGGTGCTCCCTTCACAAATTAGTTCCTCACCATTGTGGTAAAAAGTGTGTCCTTTGGGCACTCCATCTGTGAGTCTATGAGTCTAGTCTGATAAATCCACCCTAACATGGCAATTTTCCCAAGCCTTCGAATACCTTCTTCTACAGTATACCCAAGCAGGCCTGGTACTTCAATTTGATTTAGTGTAGACCATCCCACGCTTCAGTGATCCAACCAAATAAACTGTTAGATCCTCTCCTAACATCTCATGCTGAAACACTGAATGAAGGATCTGTGCTTAGTGGGCTCATATTGGTAATTTAGTCTGTTCCAACTTTATGTTCCTTGCACTTTATTCCATACCCTTGATAGGCCTTCCCACACATATACTCTAGATTTCTGTTTGTACATAGTAGAAAAATCAAGCAGTTATTTTGAAGTGTAGTCTACCTCTTCATGGGTCACACTTTGTACTTTGTCTTTTGGGGCTTTGTGGGACCTAAGTGCATTTATAAGTATGGAAGCAAAATTGGTGGATGGGGGTGGTTCCTTGGAACATTGGGACAACTTCCTGGGTGCTACTTCAGGTGCTATCTCAGACAAAGACTCATCAGGCACAGCTGAGTCTCATCAGATGGGGGTAACAGGGCTGGTTCTCCTTCAACAGAATTAAGATACTCAGTGTCCCCAGCTTCCTAATTATCTGCCCATATGTCCTCATCTCAAGTTTCAGAATACCATCTCTTACCAATCAATGGCCTAACTTTAACTTCAAACACCATTTGAGGCTGGGAATTCAACTGGCACTGTAATCCAGCAACTTTTGCAGTAAGACTGAGTTTGTTTTTCAGCAATATCAGCTCTGTTATTTCAAGAAATAAGGCTTTTTTTTCAGGACACAAGTAGCAATATTGAGGTTTTGTTTGTGCTGTGACTCTGAAGCCCTGAGCTCATCTCTTTCTTTCACTAATTTGTCTAATATAAGTAGGATCAACCAACCAACTTCCATATATTTCTCATTCTGACAAAAGTGCAGGGAAGTATCAAACACACAGTTACTCAGAGCCTCGCTTCTCACCAGTACTTCATCTACTGGTGGTGACTGTGTGTTAATATTGCTACCTTATGTCATGGATTAGCAGCACCCACTTTACTAATGGAGGCACAGACATCAGCACTTTCAAGACTAGTCAGACTTGAGAACCAAATTAGAAAACTCAATCTTACAATTTTGTCCCTCTAGACCCACTCTCAATACCAAATGTCTTAGGCTGGGTTCTCTAGAGATACAAAACCAGTGAAGGTTATAGATAGATAGATAGATAGATAGATAGATAGATAGATAGATAGATAGAAATCTCTCTGTCTGTATGTCTGTCTGTATATATATATATATATAGAGAGAGAGAGAGAGATTTAACTCAAGGAAATGGGTCACGCTATTGCAAAAGCTGGCAAGTCCCAAGCCCATGGGTCAGATGTCAGGCTGGAGGCTTCTCTTGACTCATGTGGCTGCAGAGGCCGACAAACCCAAGATCAGCAGGTCAGACAACAGGCTTATGGGTGCAGAGGCTGACAAATCCCAGGAGCGTTAGGCAATAGGCAGACTGCTGGCTCAAGGCCAAAGACCTGGAAGTCCCCAGATGAAGAGGTGGATGGAGGATCCAGATGGAGCAAGCAGCCTGAGAGTTTTGCCAGAATGTCCATAGATATTGGATGCAGGCCACTACTTCAAGGAAACTCCCTTTCAATTGACTGACTGCTCATAACAGGTGTCATCATGGAGGTTATTACCTTATATAAGCTCTCATCACAGGGGTGACTACATCATTACAAAACTGCCGAACGATATCATAACTGCAAAACTACAGAGAATCATGACACAACCAAGATGACACACAACCTTAACCATCACAGAATCACAATATCCTCATTTATAAAACAGGAATATATGTATTTAACCTATTTAATTTATACAGCTTAAAATAGTTAATTTTTTGCATATCAGTCTCAAGTAAATTAACAAGTACATTATGATCTAATAATAGTCATTATTACAGATAAGGAAAACATACAACTATTTTGGTGTGTCTCATTTTACATTCAGGACCACAATTCTCAAGTGAACCCTTAATTCTGTTCAGATATAATTCTATACTCTCCTAGCCCAGGAGTTGGCAAATATTTTCTGTAGAAGGGTAGACAGTGAATATTTTCAGCTTCATTGGGCCATATGGTCTGCATTGAAACTCCTTATTTCTCCTCATTGTGCCTTGCACAATGTGTGAACAAGTAAATGTGGCCATGCATCAGCTCAAAAACTAAAATCACTGCTGAGTCAATTCCAACTCATGGTGACCCCCTTTGGGGGGTCCCAGGTGGTAAATCTTTACAGAAATAGATTGCCCAGTCTTCCTGCCACAGAGTGGCTGGTGGGTTTGAACCACCAGTTTTCTGGTGAGAAGTCAACTGCCTTAGCCACTATGCCACCAGAGCTCCTTGGCCATGCATCAGTAACTATTTATGGAGACTGAAATAGAATTTTATATGATTTTTACATGCCAAAATTGTTTCCCAGCCATTTAAAAATGTAAAGATAGTTCTAAGCTCTTGCTGTTGTTATGTGCCATCGAGTGAGACCCACTCATAGCAACCCCAACCTGAGTTTCTGAGGCAGTATCACTACAGAAGTAGATTGCCCAACCTTCCTTCCAAGGAGTGGCTGGTGGGTTTGAACCGCCAGCCTTCTG
>NW_006921616.1:4377081-4378794 GCF_000298275.1 Orycteropus afer afer
TTTAGAAACCCCACCACATCGTTGCCCACCTGCCCTCATTTGTCTTCACATTCCTGGCCCTCTAGCCTCATGCCGTAGTGATCCACCTGGGCTTAATTGAGAGTCAGCCCCACTATTTATTCTCTGGACGGCTCATTCTCTTGTCTACTCAAGGGAATCATGCCAGCACTTCTTGCCCCTCTCCTGGATCATTTTCATAAGCATTCAACTCTGCTGCCACTTCTCCAGTCTTGAAAAACAAACCCAATTAGCTTCATGACACTCACCTGAGCAGTTACCATATCCTTTCTCTGCTCCCCTTTGCACTAAAACTCTTTGAAAGACTTTTCTGTCCACTCTATCTCCAATACCTTCTCTGTTATTCTCCTGCTTTAAAACTTATTATTTTTTGAATGGAGAAAGATTTTACATAGAGTAAATAAGTAGACAGTAAATACAGTTCAATAGATTAGACAAATGTGTATTCACAGTATCTGGCACCCATATCAGGAGGTAGAATCCATCCCATCCCTGAAAGCTACCTTTAGCTCTTTTAAGCCAAGGTAACCCATGTTTTGATTTCCATCACTATAGATTAATTTTGCATGTTCTTGACTTTCCTATGAATGGAATGTGACTGGTTTCTTTTGTTTAAAAATGTTTTTGAGATTTGATCCAGCCTATAGCAGCAGTTCACCCTTTTAGTTTCTCTGAGCATTATTTTTCTGTATAAATATATCATCATTTGTTTATCCACTCTCTTGTTGATGGACATTTTCCCCCCCAACTCTGGGCTATTATAAATAAAGTGTCTATAAATATTCTTTGAATTGTGGTGTTGGCAAAGAATACTGAAAATATCATGAAGTTCTAGAAGAATGAAAAAATCTGTCCTGGAAGAGGTTCAGCCAGAAGGCTCCTTAGGGGCGAGACTAGTCAGACTCCATCTCACCTCCTTTGGTCATATTGTCAGGAGGGACCAGTCTCTAGAGAAGGAGATCATGCTTGGTAAAGTAGAGGGTTAGCAACAAAGGGAAAGACCCTCAATGAGATGGATTGATCTAGGGGTTGTGAGGATAATGTAGGACCAGAAGGTGTTTTGTTCTGTTGTACATAGGATAGCTATGAGTTGGAGCAGGCCAACTTGACGGCATCTAACAACAACATGAATTATGCACGTTTTCTTGTGATCCACATTTTCATTTCTGTTAGTTAAATTCTTGGGGGATGGTGAAGGTGTGAGTTTTTCATAATGAACTGCCAGTTTTCCACACTGTTTTGTGTCATTTTACCCTCAACCACTCAATATTTAAGAGTTTCAGGTGTTTTACATCTTTATCAGCACCTAATATCATGAACGTTTTAAATTTTAGTCCTTCTCATAGGTGTGTACATGAGCCTCCCTGGTGCAGTGGTTAAAGCACTCAGCTGCTAACCAGAAGGACAGTGGGTCAAACCCACCAGCTGCCCTATGAGTGAAAGATGCTGCAGTCTGCTTCTGTGAAGATTCACAGCTTTGGAAACACTATGGAGCAGTTCTACTCTGTCCTTGAGGGTCTGCAGGAGTAGGAATCGACTAGGCACCAGTGGGTGGGTCGGTGCAGAGTGACATCTCATTGCATTTGCCTGATAATAACATTGAGGACTATCTCATTTATTTATCGGCAATTTGTTTGTCTATTTTACTCATTAAAAAACTGGATTCTCTGTCTTTCTCACTGGTTTGTAGGTGTT
>NW_006921616.1:4379379-4382230 GCF_000298275.1 Orycteropus afer afer
GTTTTGGTATTAAGGTATGCTAGTATCATAAAAAGAATCAGGACTATTTCTTTCTCCTTGTTCTCCAATAGAATCTACATAAAACTGGTGCTATTTCTTTCTGAAATATTTTGTAGTATTCATTACTGAAGCCATTTGGGTCTGGAAGCTGGTTTATATTTGGTGGTTTTATTTGTCTGTTTTTAAAGTAGAAGAGTTTTAAATTATAGTGTCCATTTAAAGAGTTAGAAAGCTGCTTCTATTTATTCTTGTGACAGCTATGGAAAATTGTATTTTGTAACATTTCTATCATCTAAATTGTTGAATTTTTTGGCATAAAATTGTTCAGAATATTGTACTTTATTATCCTTTTAATGTGTGTAGGACATTCTTCATGTCTTTTATTCTCGGTATTGGTAATTTGCATTTTTTGATTATTCTTGCTGTTTTATTAATCTTTTCAAAATACCAGTAATTTTGCTTTGCTGATTTTCTTCACAGCTAGTCTGTTTTCTCATTCCATTGCATTTTTTACCATCTAATCTTTGGGGGTCTATGGGTCAGAATCATTTCAATGGCAGTGGGTTTGGTTTTGATCTTTATTTCATTAGGTAATACTTTCAAAAATGCAATTTGCATGATAGAAATTTACACTACAGTGAAAATTGCTCTGTAGACATTCTGGAGACTTTTTTTTCTTTCATGTAAATCTAGTGACCGTTCATCTATAATTAAAGCTCGTTTTCCTTTTACAGATGAGAGTGTCTAGGATATTTGTTGTTGTTAGATGCTATCAAGTCAGTTCCGACTCATAGTGATCCTATGTACAACATAGCAAAACACTGCCTGGTCACGTGCCATACTCACAATCATTGCTATACCAGAGCCCATCATTGCAGCAACTGTGTCAGTCCATCTCTTTGAGGGTCTTGCTCTTTTTTGCTGACCCTCTTCTTTACCAAGCATGATATCCTTTCTCCAGGGAATGGTCCTTTCTGACAACATGACCAAAGTAGGTGAGACAAAGTCTGGCCATTTTCACTCCCAACGAGCATTCCTGCTGCACTTCCGGACAGATTTGTTCATTCTTCTGGCAAATCATGATACTTTTCAGTATTCTTCACCAACACAACTCAAAAACATCAACTCTTCTTTGGTTTTCCTTATTCACTGTTCAGCTTTCACATACATATATGGTGATTGAAAATACCATGGGTTGGGTTAGGTGCATCTTAGTCTTCAAAGACATCTTTGCTCTTCAACACTTTAAAAAGGTCTTTTGCAGATTTGTCCAGTGCAATATGTTGTCTGATTTCTTGACTGCTGTGTCTGTGGATGTTGATTTTAGATTTAAGTAATATGAAATCTTCGACAATGTCAATCTTTTCTCCATTTCTTGTGATGGTGCTTATTGGTCCATTTGTGAGGATTTTTGTTTTCTTTATGTTGAGGTATAATCCATACTGTAGACTGTAGTCTTTAATATTCTTCAGTAAGTGCTTCAAGTCAACTTAACTTTCAGCAAGCAAAGTTGTGTTGTTAACGTATCCTAGGTTGTTAATGAATCTTCCTCCAATCTTGATGCCTTGTGCCCCTTCATATAGTCCAGTTTCTTGGATTATTTGCTCAGCATGCAAATTAAATAAGTATGGCGAAAGGACACAACCCTGACACACACCCTTCCAAATTTTAAACCATGCAGTATCCCCTTGTTCCATTCAAGCAACAGCCTCTTGCTCTATGTACAGGTTCTTCATGAGCACAATTAAGTGTTCTGGAATTCCCATTCTTCTCAATGTTATCCATAAGTTTTTACAATCCACATAGTTGAATGCTTTTGCATAGTCAATAAAACACAATGAACATCTTTCTGATATCTTTTGTTTTCAGCAATATCCATCTGACATCAGCAGTGGCATCCCTTGTTCCACATCCTCTTCTGAATCCAGTTTGCATTTCTGGAAATTCCTGTCAATATACTGCTGCAACAGTTTTTTTTATTATCTTCAGCAAGATTTTACTTTCTTATGAAATTAATGATATTGTTCCATAATTTCCACATTCTGTGGGATCATCTTTCTTTGGAATGGGTACAAATATGGAACTCTTCCAGTCAGGTGGCCAGCTAGCTGTCTTCAGAATTTCTTGGCATAGATGAGTAAGTGCCTCTAGTGCAGCATCTATTTGTTGAAACATCTCTATGGGGATTCCATCAATTCCTGGAGTCTTGTCTCTCACCAATTCCTTCAGTGCAACTTCAACTTCTTCCGTCAGTACCACTGGTTCTTGATCGTATGCAAACTCCTGAAATAGATGAACACTGACCAATTCTTTTTGGTACAGTGACTTTGTGTATTCCCTCCATCTTCTTTTGATACTTCCTGTATCATTTAATATTTTGTCCATAGAGTCTTTCAGTATTGCAACCCCAAGGCTAGAATTTTTTCTTCAGTTCTTTCAGCTTGAGAAATTCCAAGCATGTTCTTCCCTTTTGGTTTTCTAACTCCGGGTCTTTGCACATTTCATTATAATTGACCTTGACTTCTTGAGCTGCTCTTTGAAATTTTCTGTTCATCTCTTTTATCTTGTCATTTTTTCCATTTGCTTTAGCTACTCTGTTTTCAAGGGCAAGTTTCAGAGTCTCTTCTGACATCCATTTTGGTCTTTTATTCCTTTCCAGTCTTTTTAAAGATGTTTTGCTTTCCTCATGTATGATGTTCTTGATGTCATCCCATAATTCGTGTGGTTTTTGGTCACTTTGTATTGAATCTGTTCTTTAGATGGTCTCTAAATTTAGATGGGTTATAATCAGGTTTGTATTTTGGCTCTCATGGACTTGTTTTGATTGTCTTCAGCTTCAACTTAAACTTGC